>NC_133328.1:193715681-194015681 GCF_042186555.1 Aquarana catesbeiana | reverse complement strand
GTCTATAACAGTAGAAATACACTTAAAAGTTACTTAACTCCGGTTACTGTAAGTTCATGATCTCCACTGACAACAATTCTCCTGGAGATCAGGCACCTTCTTGCATGATGAGTGGCTTCTGGTGTTAAAGCATGATAAAGTGGACTTACTATCAGTCTCTACTGCTTCTTTTATTTGGGATTTTGTTTACCAGTTTGTTGACAATGGTTACAAAACAACTAAACTGCCAACTGTCAACAGTTACCATTGTTACCAAGGCATTCATTTGAGAAACATCCTCAGACAAACCTGATCTCTGTTATAATAGCAATCGGACTGCTATTCTATCACAGTCTTATAGAAAAATGTTTTATTTTATTATATTATTTTATATCAAACGCAACACAATTGTTATGTAAAATTATGAAATCATTCCACCAGTATTAACCAACCAGAACCGTAGAGACTTCATAATCATTTTCTAATCATTTATGTACATGGGAGAGAAATGACTGTCATCAATCCCATATAAACCAATAAGTAACATCTGGAGCCAGGCTGCTTGCAATTAGGATCAAATTTATTTTCATCCATTCATGTTACAAAAACAGAGGGGAGGAATGCATAGCTACACAAAGATAAACTGAAAAGGGACAGTTTGATATGTCCTTGTTCAATTAAACAACAATAATATACAGTATAGTTGACCACACATACACATATATATTATTGTGTATTGCACGATGTAGCTAGTTAGCATCAACCAGTAAAACTGATGTCAAGGTATACAGTATATGCACTGTACTTTGCACCTTTCTTTCTTTTTTTTTCTTTCTTTCTTTCTTTCTTACTTTCTATCTATTGTTTAAAGTGGATAGTCATCGTACTTGAAAGCTTTGTTGTGCTATGTGATGTTTTAGATGAGAATTAAATTTAAAGTGGTATTAAACCCAAAACCAATATATATTTATATATTTTGCAGTTTACTCAAATTTGGATGTGATGACTGCATTAGTTTTCTCTTTTTAGGCTTTTTTCCTTGATCTGGCCAGTAAGTCTGTTATTTTTCAACTTTCTCTACCAGACCAAGCTGTCCAGAAAAAGCAGTTAGAGAGTTAGGGAGTTGAGATGTGAAAAAGAGAAGAGCTACCTAAACCACTAATTAATCAATGATATCATGCTTATGCAGCAATTAAAATAAAACTCCATAAAGAAAATACTCAACAGATGACTGTGGATATTAAATACCATAGAAAAAATGAAAGGAAATTCATAAAAAAAAAAATAGGTCCAAACTGAAAATTAACAACTATCCATTCATTCAATTATCAATTAAAAAGTTAAGATATGAAGTCACAGAGCGGGCGGATTGGATACCATCGGTCTAGAGCTGCACATGATCTGATGCTTATTTACTACTGCAAGCATGTGAGTGCAATATACCAGTGTTTTTAACTTTGTCTACAAATAAAACGGTATTACACAATCATCTGTCTCTTTGTGGCTGAATGGTGGAGCCTTCCTTATAGATCCTTAAACTGAGAAAGGAGATAGGAGCTTGAGTGGGTCAAGTCTGGTTACCGACTGATGGGAGCACTTCATCTTATCTATATCCATGCTTGATGGTCACTCTGTGGCTGATTATTTCTGGTGAGCACAATTGATTTTCTGACTTTGGGTGGAGCCCAGTTTCTACATTGGAGCACTTTTCTTAGACACAACGGTGTTGAAATCTTATTGAACTGTTTTTTTTTTTTTTTATCCATCACTTATATCTTCACTTTTTCATTTAAAATTGAATGGATGGATATTTGTTTATTTCAATTTGGACCTATTTTTTTCTTTTTTATGAATTTTCTTAACTTTTTTTCTATGGTATTTTATGTCCACAGTCACCTGTTGAGTATTTACTTTATGGAGTTATATATTAATTGCTGCATAAGCATTATATCATTGATTATTTAGTGGTTTAGGTAGCACTCATCTTTTTCACATCTCAATTGCTTTTTAGGAAAAATTAGGAGCAGTGACCTCATAGATCATTTATATTCACTATTAATTGAGTTTAGCATTTAGGTGGTACCCCCATTTTTCACTCTTTAGTTAGAGCGTTGAGACAAACCATAAAACACTGACAATGTGTATATAATGGTCAGCTTTTATTAATTTATGTAAAACCTTTGTTCCCCGCCCACCCCCAAAAAAACCCCTGTTTTCTAATTGCTTAAAAAGTATTAGCTGAAGGGGGCGTGGTTTTGACATGCTGCAGTGAGGACGCATCTCTCCCGGGCTCCGGCGCCGACACCAATTTTTCAGCACTCGTTTTGTCTCTCACAACCATCCTTTCTCTATCTAGGATGAGGAAGAGATCTGGCAAGCCCCTACCTAAAAAAGGATCCTCAACTGGCTCAATTAAGCGATTTCTTGCTGTGGATCCAGACGATCCAGGGGACATGGATGGCCTAGGCCGCTCACCCCGTGGCGTGAGCTCTGGCGCAAGCCCCGCCCCCGGCACAGACCCGAATGTAGGCATTACTCGCTGGCATCTTCAGCCTGCACGGAGGAGGAAGAAATCACATCCAGACATTCAGGGGTCGCGGCCTTGGTGAGTGACTTACCCACAAAAATGGAACTTGCATCCATGTTATTGAGCCTAGAGCGGGCCATTAAGAAAGAGGTCTCCGCTGTGCTCTCCGATCTCTCCCAGGTGCTGGAGCAGGTGGAGGAGACAGAGCAATGCTTAGACCGCCACGCGGTGGCTATAAGAAACCTGCAGTCCACCACTCGCACACTTGCAATAGCGCATAGAATGGCTTTGTACAAAATCGAAGATCAGGAAAACCGTAACAGACGTAACAATATTCGCATTAGAGGCCTGCTTGAAGCGACTGGTGATGAAGACCTCCTCCCATCCATGCGGGGTATCTTTAATGGCATGTTGGGACAGGCCGCTGACTACCCGCTAAAAATTGACCGCGTCCACAGGGCCCTTAGACCCCGCAACCTCTCCTCAGACGTCCCCCGTGATGTCATCTGTAGAGTTCACTATTATGAAGAAAAAGAACTTATTATGAAAAAAGCCAAGGAGGCTGCATCACTGGACTTTGATGGCGCCATTTTAACTTTCTACCCAGACCTGGCCAGGGAAACCTTGGAACGACGCAGGGCCCTGCGTCCCCTGACGGAGAAGCTGCAAGCTGCTTCTATCAAATACAGGTGGGGCTTCCCAGCGGCGCTGACCGCAAATAAAGATGGTAAGACGGCGATCCTACGGTTCCCAGAGGACCTTGAGAAGTTTTGCATGGATGTTAACATATCACCGCCTGAACTACCTGGATGGCAGGAGACTATCCCGGCCCTGACCAACAACTCTGAACCCAGATGGCAGAAAGTGGACCGCAAACACCGAGCCTCCCCCGCTGGGAGCTCACCCCCGGGGGAATAGTTTATAACCAAGATGGCCTCGGTTACTCCATTCATGATACCTGATTATACCGGAACACTTTGGCCCACAAGTATCCCTTTTTTATAATTTATTATTGTTTGACTTTTTATTTTTTAGTTTTTGCTCTGCGCTCCTGGCTGGGTGCATAGACTTTGATGCATCTAACCATGCTGTTATAGCTGTATATGATGATGGACATGTTCTGATCCTGACATCATATCTCTTCTTTGTTATTTTATTTATTTTTATTATTTTAGACCACTTTACGTTTTAAGGTTCTTGTATTTAAAGTTGATGCTTATAGGTCCTGGGCTAGGTGTTGCTCTATGGGTATAAGATACAACATTCAAATAATATATTGAGTGCTTTTTACCAGCATTACTTTTTTCAGATATGGTGCCGGAGTCGGGGCCTCGGGACGATGCTCACGCCAGCCTAGCGTCCACGGTTGGATGCCTAGAGCTCCTCACTCCCCCAATATAGGGTGTGGCGTGGCCCCATGCCCTCACGATCCTGCCCCCATTGGGGTGGCGGTCGTGTGGGTGTTGGGCGTCGCTTGCACCCTTTCCATGCACGGCAGTTTGCTGCATGCACATGTTGACCACCTTTTTATGTGGTCGGTTTTTTCTATTGATACATGTTGTCCTTTTTTTTTTCTCTTTTTCTTGCTTTCTCTCTTTCTCTTCACTAATCTCTTTCCCATTTTCCTACCTTCCCCCTTCCCCCCTCCCGCCCCTATCCTTCTCCTAACATTTTCTTCCCCGCCTCAGGTCCATTTAATTGAGAAGATATTGTCAACTGAACCCTCCTGCTTCTCCCCATGGGTACGGTAAAACTTATTTCATTTAATGTACGGGGTCTTTATGCTCCAGGGAAAAGACATAATTTGTATAGAGAGCTGAGTCGCCTACGCGGAGATATCATTTTTCTACAGGAGACTCACCTCACACATACCACTACTGTAAAGTTATTTTCCAAAAGGTACCCTACTTGGTATTATAGTCTTTCCGATATACATAAAGCAAAAGGTGTGGCCATTGGGCTTAGTTGCAATACGGCATTTAAGATGGATACGATGTTTTGTGACCCCATGGGCCGTTTTCTGTTCCTTAAAGGCAGCCTGGGTAGTATGCCATGCACTTTAGCAAATCTTTATGCTCCTCATAGAGATCAGGCAGGATTTTTGGCCACCACCTTAAAAAAACTGAAGGATTTCGCTCAAGGGTGCATTCTCCTAGCTGGAGATTTTAACATTCCGTTGGAACCATGCATAGACACGTCTAAAGGGAGACCTAGTATTTCACATAATCGTTTATCATTTATACACAAACGATTACACGACTCCCAATTGATGGATGTTTGGAGGATTATGCACCCAGGGGCAAAGGACTACACTCACTTTTCCCAGGTTCATCACACTTACTCCAGGCTTGATTATTTCTTTATAGATCACCATCACCTCTTACTACTCAGCAACACTCGCATAGAATCCACACCCATATCTGACCACTCCCCGATTTCGCTCGAGCTAAAAATCCCGTCACTACCCCTTAGGGCCACTAATTGGAAGTTCAACAAATCCCTTATAATTGAGGACATAGATAGAAAACAAATAGAAAATGATTTATCATTCTACTTTAAGGAAAACACCCACTCAGACCTATCAGCAGGCATACTTTGGGAAGCCCATAAGGCTAATATTAGAGGTAAATTAATGGAACTGGGAGCTAGGAAAAAAAGAGAACGCTTATTCCAACAAGCACAGTTACTTAGAGACATTGAGGCCCTGGAGAAACAACATAAGGCAAGCTTAACCCAAGCCATACTAACTACTCTGACTGCAAAGAGGGAGGAGTTGAAAGCCCTATTTCACACTGAACAGAAACACCAAGCACGCGTAGTAGCACAACGCTTCTATGAATGGAGAAACAAGCAGAGTAGGCTTCTAGCCCGGTCACTACAGCAGAAGAAATTTGCATCTTTTATAGCAAAAATAAAAGGTTCCTCAGATACTCTGCTATATGATACTCCAGCCATAGCGAAAGAGTTTAGAGAGTTTTATCAACACCTGTACCACATCCAAAACACTATACCAGATCAGGCCACTAAATCCACTCTCATTAGAAATTACTTAGAGAAAGCCAATCTACCTAAATTGTCACCTGAATCCCTGGCTACCCTAGAGGGAGAGATCACTGTTTCCGAGCTACATGTTGCCTTGAAAGATATGGCTACTGGCAAGGCTCCTGGCCCTGACGGGTTTACGGTAGCCTATTACCGAGCATATCTTGCTATGCCAACACTACCACTGATGGTGGTATCCTTCGTCCCGAGACTATACATGCGCATATTACCATAATCCCTAAGGCAGGAAAGGACCCAACCAATTGCGGAAGTTATCGGCCTATTTCATTATTGAACATAGACGCCAAATTATATGCCAAAACGATTGCGAATAGACTTCTCCCCCTGCTCCCTCATTGGGTATCTAATGAACAAATGGGCTTCATCCCTGGTAGGGAGGCTAGGGATAATTCCCTACGTACCCTCTCCTTAATGGCACAAGTCCGTGGGTCCTCCCAGCCCACCCTGTTACTATCCACAGATGCCAAAAAGGCGTTCGACAGGGTGGACTGGGACTACCTTATGGCAATGCTGGCGCATTTCGTCATTCCCTTCTGTCACGGATTGCTGCTCTTTATAACCGTCCTACTGCGTAGTTGCGCATAAATGGCACTCTCAGTGATTCATTCACCCTACATAATGGCACCCGACAGGGATGTCCCCTTTCACCTATTTTGTTTGCCCTCTCTTTGGAACCATTTTTATCAACGGTGCGACATAACCCCTCTGTACATGGTATCCTTATAGGAGACTTTGAACATAAATACACTGCATATGCAGATGATATTCTGTTTTAAATACAACAACCCTTGATTTCCCTACCTAAACTTATGTCTGAGTTCTCATCGTTTAGCGCCATATCCAATTTTAAAATTAATATGTCAAAATCTGAAATCCTCAATGTCTCTGTCCCGGCCCAGTATGTAGAACACCTGAAGCAGTCCTTCCCTTTTAGTTGGCAGACTGATAAAATGAAATATCTAGGTATATATCTTACCCCGAACCTGACAGCCCTCTTTCGTAATAACTTTCTACCCTTATTAAATCAGATTAAATCAGATTTACAGAAGTGGTCTCAAATAGCTCACATGTGGCTAGGGAGAATTGGTGTTGTAAAAATGAATATACTACCCAGGCTGCTATTCCTATTTCAAATGATTTGGTATACCGGTAGGCTTTTTTACGACTATTAATTCCTTAATTAGCCGCTATGTCTGGAACAGAAGGCGACCTAGACTCGCCAGAACCCTCCTCACTAGACCTAAAAGGGACGGGGGTTTAGCCCTCCCAGATTTAAAAAAAGGTATTTTTTGGCAATTGTATTGAGCAGAATTTCTGACTGGAAGTACCATAAAAACTCCAAGCTATGGGTAAACCTGGAATGTGAACTTAGTGGTTCTGATCTTTTCACGCAAATATGAGTACCCAAGAAATACAGGAGCGTATCTTCAACAGTATCTCAACTTACACGCTCCACCCTGATGGTATGGGACTCATTATGCAAAGCGAATAAATGGTCATACAACTCACCACTTTTACCTCTAATTGGCCACAACTATTTCCCGCCAGGGAACATAGATCCCAACTCATGGTCTTTTGGATCATTCTCTCAATTGCATCAGGTAACCACCCCAACGGGTATATTGCCGTTAAATAAAATTGCACATATTTCTACAGTGACGCCCATGGTCCATTGAAGTATCGCCAATTGGCAGCTTTTGTCCATTCTCTCCCAAAACCTTTACGGTCCAACTCGGAATTGACACCCCTTGAATCTGCTTTCAATGAAGATCAACCTGTGGAGAAACCTATTTCTTACTTCTACCAAGCCCTGCACAGTTTAGCCCCCCTCAAGAGATCCGACTTTCCTTAATAACTGGGAAAAAGATCTACAAAAAGAATTACTGCCGCAACAAAGGGCTATCATTCTCACAATGGCCCATGCCTCTTCTGGAGCATCTAAAGCGGCAGATGTGAATAATAAACTACTTACGAGATGGCATTATACCCCTGCCATGCTTCATAAAACCTTTCCTCAAACATCATCTCTGTGCTGGAGAGGATGCGGGGAACACGCATCACATGCTCATATATGGTGGTTTTGCCCTTTTATACGCCCTTATTGGTTGTCCATCCTTTATTGGATTAATGAGATTCAGGGTACTGAGATTTCTAATGACCCATGGACTGTATTGCTACATTGTACAGACAAACCAGTGGTAACATATAAAAAATCTATAACGCCACATCTCCTTAATGCTGCAAAAGCTCTCATCCCCCGATTTTGGAAACAACCGAACATACCTACCATACGCCATTGGCTAGTGGAGGTAGATCGTTTATACTATATGGAAGATCTTACTCTCTCTCTTAGACAAAAATCTGATTTAAATATGGTCCTCCTGGTTTGCCTTTAAATATACAACCGCTTATGCGGAAATTATGTCTTCAACCAAATAATCGGCTTCTGACAACTTTATTGCATAATAGAGACTGGACCGAGGTGTTACCCCCTCCCCCCTTACCCCAACCTCCCCTCCCCTCTGCCCTCCCTTCTTCTACTCTTCTTTTCTCTCATTTCTACTTTCAGTTTTTATGTTAATTTGCTTATACAATAATATCTCTCAAGGAAGACTGTGTCACCTATATGTGATATATGACGCATAGGTTTTTCATGTTGCATAGTGGATAAATGTTGAGTGTCTCAGCTCCAGATTGGGGTTATAGTTAATATTTGACTACATATGTACCTTCTTATATTCACATTTCTAACTAACTAATGTTGGTCCACAATACTAAAGTATATTGTTCTTCTCTGAACTGTATATGATGCTTTTCATGTTATATTCTTTAATTCTTTAATAAAAACTAATTAAACAAAAAAAAAGTATTAGCTGAAGGTTGGCTTTAATTTGTTGGTCAAGTCCATCTAATTCTGCTGGATTATCTAACACCTTTGGACAGCAGCATTGTCAGTCAGGTTGATAGCATGGGTCAACAACTTGCCGACTGGCTCACACCGATATACGTTGGCAGAGTGGCACAGGTGCGCAAAACAATGCACCCATACGTCGCTGTGTCATCCGCGCCTAACAGGCGTGTGGCCGCATGCTGCACACTAGCCACGGAAGGGTGCCCGTGGGTCCCGCGGACTCGATGTCTGCTGGTGGCCCGCGATTGTGGCACGGAGAGGCAGAACGGGGAGATGTAAACAAGACATTTCCTTGTTCTGCCTAGCAACTTGACATGGATCTACTGCTCCCAGTGATCGGGAGCAGTGATCTCTGTCATGTTCTAGTGAGCCCATCCCCCCTACAGTTAGAACATACTGAGGGAACACAGTTAACCCCTTGATCGCCCCCTAGTGTTTAAACCCTTTCCTGCCAGTGACATTTACACAGTAATCAGTGCATTTTTATAGCACTGATCGCTGTATGAATACCAATGGTCCCAAAATAGTGAAAAGTGTCCAATCTGTCTGCCGCAATGTCGCAGTCATGATAAAAATCGCAGATCACCGCCATTACTAATAAAAAAAAGAATAATAAAAATGCCATAAATCTATCCCCTATTTTGTAGACGTGATAACTTTTGTGCAAACCAATCAATATACGCTTATTGCGATTTTTTTTTTTTACCATAAATATGTAGAAGAATACATATTGGCCTAAACTGTGGAAGAAATGTGTTTTTTTTATATATTTTTTGGGGATATTTATTATAGCAAAAAGTAAAAAATATTGCTTTTTTTCAGAATTGTCACTTTTTTTGTGTAAAGCGCAAAAAATAAAATCTGCAGAGGTGATCAAATACCACCAAAAGAAAGCTCTATTTGTGGGAAAAAAAGGATGTCAATTCTGTTTGGGTACAACTTCGCATGACTGCGAAATTGTCAGTTAAAGCGACGCAGTGCCGTATCGCAAAAAAGGGCTTGGTCAGGAAGGGGGTAATTCCTTCCGAGGCTGAAGTGGTTAAATAGAGTACACAGCGTAAAATTAAAGGAAGGGTTTTTGCATAATGGAATTATTCAAAAAGTCACTTCCGCCCAATGCTCTTAAAGGGAAATTCTTTTTGAACCCAGATCTCATATTTAAGAGGTCCTGTCATGCTTTTTTCTATTACAAGGGATGTTTACGTTCCTTGTAATAGGAATAAAAGTGACCCTTTTTTTTAAAAGGACAGTATGAAAATAAAAGTAAAATAAATAAGAAAAAATAAATACAATTTAAAGTGCCCCGTCTCGCCGAGCTTGCGCGCAGAAGTGAACGCATATGTAAGTCGCGCCTGCATATGAAAAGTGCTTGTAAGACCACTGCACAAATGCGGTGTGACATAAAGTATTGCAACAACCACCATTTTCTTCTCTAGGGCGTTAGAAAAAATATATATAATGTTTGGGGGTTCCAAGTAATTTTCTAGCAAAAAAAAAAAATGATTTTAACTGCAACGTCAGCAGCCCCAGCAGACTCAGAACTATCACACTCTAATGTATTCACCTTTGCTTTTAGTCTTGCATAAAAGGTTATGTAGGGAGGTGAGGGGGGTGGGGGGTAAGAGGAAGAGGAACTTGGCCAGAACTAACAGTAATTAGACTGCACCCAGAAGAGTAGAGGGCTATGACATGTCAGGTAAGGAGAAGAACTGTACTTGTGCAGAGGAATCAACCTTTCCTGGAGTGGCTGAAGTTTAAAGGTACATTGCAAATGAATACAAAAATGTTTATGGAAAGGCATTTAAATACATGATTTTTCTGTGCTTTTACCTGAAGATTTTTAAGCTGGGGACAATTAATTATAATTAGATTTCTTTTTTGGTCATTAAACTTTTTTTCTATGCAGTCATATTTTCTAAATTAAAATGGTTGAAAAAAGGCTGAAGGTTTTCTTCTTTCCCACATTCTATGCAGGAAGGTAAAAAACCTTCTGTGTGCTGCTCCCCTCACAGCCCCTCCCTTATACTCACCTGAGCCCCCTTTGGATCCAGCAATGTGTACGGGAGCCTCGGCTGTCCCAGGTCTCGTTCTCTTCATTGGCTGAAACATAAAAGCGGTAGCTATTGGCTCCCACTGCTGTCAATTACAGCCAGTGAGCCAATGTGGAGAGAGGGTGGGCAAGCCTGAGCCGCAGCTCTATGTGTCTTATGGATGCGTAGAGTGGGGTTCGGGAGTGAGCATGCACCAGTGTCCCCATAGCAAGCAGCTTGCTATTGGGGGAACTTGTCAAGGGGGAGGAGCCAGGAGCACCCACGGTGGAATCCAAGAAACGGAGGATCAGGAAACTCAGTGCAAAACCATTGCATAGAGAAGTTAAGTATACATGTTTGTTATTTTTATTTTTTTTAAACTAACCTTTAGAATCACTTTAAAGAAGTCAGAACTCAAATTCTGCATATTTGTCCTCAATCAATGACTTAGGGAACCAAGCATTTTCAGAATGGCGCTACTGAAATATAGGCAAACATTTTCGAACCTCCATAATGTCCATACTGCCATATTCTAAAGAGCCCATAACCCTTTCCCGCTGTGATGATCACACAGATGATGTTCTTAGTAAAAGTAATGGTCATATTAATCTGTCATCAAGCTGGCCTTTAACTGCCTGTCAGACATAAGAGGATGTGAAGTATCAGCACATTAAATAGCCTTACATCCTTTAACTATTTGCAATTGTCCTCTCTCACAATCATTTCAGTGTCACAAATCCATTTTCTGTATTCCCTTTCAATAATACAAAACTTAATTAAGGAGTAGGAGTAGTTCTGTGTGATAAAATGAGCTCGTAAAGTGACATCATTAGTAAAAGTCATGTAAACTTGTCATATATAATATATTTATTAGCACATTTTCTTATTTATTACTGATTCAGAGTCACATTCATGCATGATACAATTGTGTAATACTTGTGTGACCACAACTTTAATATTTAAAAGACAAATGTCAATGTACAATATTACAGTATATCATATACTATATTTTTAATTGACATACATAGTACATAATATGGGCCCATGCACACTGGGCTAAAAAAACTTTGCTTCTACAGATGTTTTGTGTTTTGCCCGTAGAAGCAGCTCAGTGCTATCCTATGTGTCCATGCACATTAGGATGTTTAGAGGCATATTTTAAGCTCAGCATTTAGAGGCAGAAAAAATAAACCTTCTGGATTGCGTATTTGAGAGGAGTTTTCTGGCAGAAAAAAAATGTTAAACACACCTAAATGGGTGTACAAAAATGCTCTATATGAGCATTTTTTTTTTGTATCCAAGGGAATTTTTAAGCCCAGAGTGCATGGACCCCGAAAGGCATATTTAGCTTAACCCCTTGCCGACCAGCCTCCGTCATTTTAATGTGGCAAGTCGGCACAATCCCTAAAGCCGTTGTCGCTAGACATCGGCTCGTGGGATCGGGATAGCAGGCACGTGTGCACCGCTGGAGGTGCGCGCCCGCTGCACAGTGGGGGTGCCGATGCTCATGGCCAAGGGTCGCGATGACCGCCATCCATGAGCGATCGTGGGCACGAGAGGCAGAATAGGGATGAGTGTGTGTGTAAACACACAAATCCCCGTTCTGAGAGGCGTGACAGATCGTAACTGTAGGAACCACGATCCGTCACTTCCTCTAGGTCAGTCCCCTCCCCCTTCAGTTAGAAACACAAACAGGGAACACAGTGGATTTTTTTCGTAGGATGTTGGCTCAAACTTGTCTTGCATACACACAGTCACACAAATGTTGTTGGAAAATTCCGAACGTCAAGAACGCGGTGACGTACAACACTTACGACGAGCTGAGAAAAATGAAGTTCAATAGCCAGTGCGGCTCTTCTGCTTCATTCCGAGCATGCGTGGACTTTTGTGCGTCGGATTTGTGTACACACGCTCAGAATTTCTGACAACAAGTCTTCTAGTTGGAAAATTTGAGAACCTGCTCTCAAACAGTTGTTGTCGGAAATTCTGACAACAAATGTCCGATGGAGCATACACACGGTCAGAATTTCCGACAACAAGCTCACATCGAACATTTGTTGTTGGAAAATCCTATCGTGTGCACAGCCCATTGGGGTATGGATACATTTTATATCATTAGTGCAGCATTACATAGTTACATAGTTACATAGTAAGTGAGGTGAAAAAAGACACAAGTCCATCAAGTCCAACCCATGTGTGTGATTATATGTCAATATTACATTGTATATCCCTGTATGTTGCGGTCTTTCAAGTGCTTATCTAATAGTTTTTTGAAACTATCGATGCTCCCCGCTGAGACCACCGCCTGTGGAAGGAAATTCCACATCCTTGCCACTCTTATAGGGCGTACACACGGTCGGACTTTGTTCGGACATTCCAACAACAAAATCCTAGGATTTTTTCCGACGGATGTTGGCTCAAACTTGTCTTGCATACACACGGTCACACAAAGTTGTCGGAAAATCCGGTCGTTCTAAACGCGGTGGCGTAAAACACGTATGTCGGGACTATAAACGGGGCAGTGGCCAATAGCTTTCATCCCTTTATTTATTCTGAGCATGCGTGGCACTTTGTCCGTCGGATTTGTGTACACACGATCGGAAATTCCGACAACGGATTTTGTTGTCGGAAAATTTTATCTCCTGCTCTTCAACTTTGTGTGTCGGAAAATCCGATGGAAAATGTCCGATGGAGCCCACACACGGTCGGAATTTCCGACAACACGCTCCGATCGGACATTTTCCATCGGAAAATCCGACCGTGTGTACGGGGCATTACAGTAAACAACCCTCTACGTAGTTTAAGGTTAAACCTCTTTTCTTCTAATTTTAAAGAGTGGCCACAAGTCTTGTTAAACTCCCTTCTGCAAAAATGTTTAATCCCCATTGTGGGGTCACCAGTATGGTATTTGTATACTGAAATCATATCCTCTCTCAAGCGTCTCTTCTCCAGAGAGAATAAGTTCAGTGCTCGCAACCTTTCCTATTAACTAATATCCTCCAGGCCCTTTATTAGCTTTGTTGCCCTTCTTTGTACTCTTTCCATTTCCAGTTCATCCTTCCTGAGGACTGGTGCCCAGAACTGGACAGCATACTCTAGGTGCGGCCGGACCAGAGTCTTGTAGAGCAGGAGAATTATCGTTTTATCCCTGGAGTTGATCCCCTTTTTAATGCATGCCAATATTATGTTTGCTTTGTTAGCAGCAGCTTGGCATTGCATGCCATTGCTGAGCTTATCATCTACTAGGACCCCCAGGTCCTTTTCCATCCTAGAGTCCCCCAGAGGTTCTCCCCCAGTATATAGCTTGCATTCATATTTTTGCCCCCCAAATGCATTATTTTACATTTTTCTACATTGAACCTCATTTGCCATGTAGTTGCCCCAGAGCCGGTACAAGGGGGGGCGGAAGGGGCGGATGCCCTGGGCGGTACAATTTATTGGGGTGGGGGGGCGCAGTGAAGTGTCCTGCCCTTCGCCGACGCCGTCACTAGTTTGCTGTAGTTTTGCTAGACCGCGGGTTTCCCCAGCAACCAGTGATGCTGCTTGCATGTGCCTGCCCCCTGCTCCTCACTGCAGGTCTCGCAGACGAAGACGAGCTCGCACTCACGGGCCGCGAGTAGGGGCATGACGTCATGTGTGTGCTCCACCCCCCTGCTACTCACGGTTCCTGGCTCAGGCTCTCCATATCTCGCAGCTTCCGCAATCCGCCCCTTCAGAATTTCAATTGTGCGACATGCCCTCCTGCATTCAAGGTATGTGGGCCAACTAGTGATCACTAATGGCTGGGCATATTTTTATTGTGCACACTGCTGTGCATATTTTGTTAAAGGTCACGCTGATGGGCACCTTTTTTTTATGTTAAGGGGCACTCTGATAACAAACAAATTTTATTTTAAGGGGAACGCTGATGGGTATATTTTTAATGTGCGCACTGATGGGCATATTTTCTTAAGGGGCACACTGATGGACACATTTTGTTGTGCCCATCAGAGTGCCCTTTAACATAAAATGTGTCCATCACCGTGCACATTAAAAATATACCCATCAGCGTGCCCCTTAAAATGTGCCCATCAGAGTGCCCCTTAACATAAAGGTGTCCATCAGCGTGACCCTTATTTTATGTTAAGGGGCACACTGATGGGCACATTTTATGTTAAGGGGCACTCTGATGGGCATATTTTATTTTAAGAGCAACACTGATGGGCACAGTTTGTATTAAGGGGCACTCTGATGGGCAGTTTTTACATTAGGGTGCACGTTTTGTTGTGCCCATCAGAGTGCCCCTTAATATAAAATATGCCCATCAGAGTGCCCCTTAACATACAATTTGCCCATCAGAGTGTCCCTTAATATAAAATGTGTCCATGGGCAAATTTTATGTTAAGGGACATGCTGTTGGACATATTTTCTGTTAAGGGGCACTCTTATGGGCAAATTTTCTGTTAAGGGGCACTCTGATGGGCATATTTTATGGTAAGGGGCACTCTGAGCGGCAAATTTTATGTTAAGGGGCACTCTGATGGGCATATTTCATGGTAAGGGGCACTCTGATGGAAAATTTTATGTTAAGGGGCACGTTTTGTTGTGCCCATCAGAGTGCCCCTCAATATAAAATGTGCCCATCAGGGTGCCCCTTAATATAAAATGTGCCCATCAGGGTGCCCCTTAACATAAAATTTGCCCATTAGAGTGTCCCTTAACATAAAATGTGCCCATCAACACATAGATTCTTTCTTAAAAACGGGGGGGCAGAGTTTGCCATCTTCGCCCTGGGCACCAAATGGCCTTGTCCCAGCACTGAGTTGCACACCCCATTAATTTGTTCAGATCTTTTTGCACATCCTACTGAGAAGTTATTGCCCTGCTTAGCTTAGTATCATCCGCAAATACAGAGATTGAAATGTTTACCCCATCCTCCATCAACCCTTTCATGACTAAGCCTATTTTTGACATTTGGTGTTTACAAGTTAAAATCAGTATTTTTTGCTAGAAAATTACATAGAGCCCCCAAACATTATATATTTTTTTTTTAGCAGAGAATCTAGAGAATAAAATGGCGATTGTTGCAATATTTTTTATCACACCGTATTTGTGCAGCGGTGTTTTAAACGCAACTTTTTGGGAAAAGGGACACTTTCATGAATTTAAAAAAAATCAAACAGTAAAGTTAGCCCAATTTTTTTGTATAATGTGAAAGATGATGTTACGCCGAGTAAAAAGATACCAAACATGTCACGCTTTATAATTGCACGCACTCGTGGATTGGCGACAAATTACGGTACCTAAAAATCTCCATAGGCGACGCTTTAAATTTTTTTACGGTTACCAGGTTAGAGTTACAGAGGAGGTCTAGTGCTATAATTATTGCTCTCGCTCTGACGATCGCAGCGATACCTCACATGTGTGATTTGAACACCGTTTACATATGCAGGCGTAACTTCCGCATGCGTTTTCTGCGCGAGCTCGCGGGGACGGGGGCGCTTTAAAAAAAAAAATGTTTTTCTTATTTATTTAATTTATTTTTATATTTAGAAATTGAGTTTAAAAAAAAAATGTTTTGATCACTTTTATTGCTGTCATAAGGAATGTAAACATCCCTTGTGACAGTAATAGGTGGTGACAGGTACTCTTTATGGAGGGATCGGGGGTCTAAAAGACCTCCTTTGCACTTCACAGTTTTCAGATTGCCGAAAACAGCGATTCTGAATACTGTAGATTTTTTTAAAACCGGCGCCATTGGCAGCCGAGTAAACGGGAAGTGACGTCATGACGTCGCTTCTGCGTTTACAATTAGAAGGCTGGAATGAAGCCACCCATCCAGACTGTCAGCAGCCGCCGGAGGCCCGGTTGCTCCTCCAGTATAACAGCCGAGCGGCTTTTAGCTGCATCGGTTGTTATACATGGATAGCCGATCGCCGGCTTTACAAAATGGTACCGGGATGATTCCTGCAGCTGCGGGCATCATCCCGGTATAACCCCTGAAAGCCGAGTACGCACATCTTCGTACGCTCTGCGGGAAGGGGTTAAATAAGATTGGACCCAGCACAGAACCCTGGGGGACCCCACTACCCTGACCATTCTGAGTACTCCCCATTTATCACCACCCTCTGAACTCGCCCATGTAGCCAGTTTTCAATCCATGTACTCACCCTATGGTCCATGCCAACGGATCTTATTTTGTACAGTAAAAGTTTATGGGGAACTGTGTCAAATGCTTTTGTAAAATCCAGATACACCACGTCTACGGGCCTTCCTTTATCTAGATGGCAACTCACCTTCTCGTAAAAGGTTAATAGATTGTTTGGTTTGGCAAGAATGATTCTTCATGAATCCATGCTGATTACTGCTAATGATACCGTTCTCATTACTAAAATCTTGTATATAGTCCCTTATCATCCCCTCCAAGAGTTTACATACTATTGATGTTAGGCTAACTGGTCTGTAATTCCCAGGGATGTATTTTGGGCCCTTTTTAAATATTGGTGTTACATTGGCTTTTCTCCAATCAGCTGGTACCATTCCAGTCAGTAGACTATCAGTAAAAATTAGGAACAATGGTCTGGCAGTTACTTGACTGAGTTCCCTAAGCACCCTCGGGTGCAAGCCATCTAGTCCCGGTGATTTATCAATGTTAAGTTTCCCAAGTCTAATTTTAACTCTGTCCTCTGTTAACCATGGAGGTGCTTCCTGTGATGTGTCATGAGGATAAACTGCAGTTTTGGTTGCTGAAGCCCCCCGATTTCCTTGTGAAGACTGAGGAGAAGAATACATTCAATACCTTTGCCATCACCCCATCCTTTGTAACTAGATGTCCTTCCTCATTCTTTATGGGGCCAATATGGTCTGTCCTCCTTTTTTACTGTTTACCTACTTAAAGAATTTCTTGGGATTTTTTTTGCTCTCCTCTGTTATGTGTCTTTCATGTTCTATCTTAGCCATCGTTATTGCACCCTTACATTTCTTGTTGCATTCTTTATAAAGTGTGAATGCTGATGATGATCCCTCAACCTTGTATTTTTTGAAGGCCTTCTCCTTTGCTTTTATATGCATTTTTACATTGGAGTTAATTCATCCAGGACTTTTGTTTACTCTTTTAAATGTATTACCCAATGGGATGCATTGGCTAATGCCCTTATTTAATATGCTCTTAAAGCAAACCCATCTCTCCTCCGTGTTCTTTGTTCCTAAGATTCTATGCCAATTTATGCCTTCTAGCAAGGCTCGTAGTTTAGGGAAGGCTCTTTTGAAATTCAGTGTCTTTGTATTCACCTTATGTTTCCTATTTGTGCGATTTATACTGAAGCCAATTGACCTGTGATCGTTGTTACCTAAATTGCTCCGTATTTCAACATCCGTGATCAGGTCTGTATTGTTGGTAATCAGTAGATCCAGTAACGCTTTATTTCTAGTTGGTGCGTCTACCATCTGACCCATAAAATTGTCCTGCAAGACATTTAGGAACTGGTGAGCCTTAGATGAATGTGCGGTTCCTTCCGCCCAGTCTATGTCTGGATAGTTAAAATCCCCATTATGATAACACTTCCCATCCTTGCTGCTAATCCAAATTGTGATAGGAGATCTTACTCCCCTTCCTCCCTCATTTTAGGGGCCCTAGAGAATACTCCCAGTATTATTTTCCCCTTAGCTTCATCCCTTTGGAGCTCTAGCCATAAAGTTTGCCAGCCAATCATGAGAGCTGTTGAACCAGGTCTCTGAGATTCTCACAAAATCCAAATCCTCCTCGTACAACAGTATCTCTAGTTCACCCATCTTGTCCGCCAGGCTCCTGGCATTGGTGAACATGCCACGTAGTTTAGACTAGTGGCATATTATCCTCTTATTGGGTGTTCTGAGATTGCAACTAGGACTTGCTACTATACTTACCTTGGTCAACCTACCAGTAATGCCCCCAATAATATCTTCTGGAATATGTTCCGCACTGACTATCTCTACCTCTGGACCCTCCCCCCCATCGCCTAGTTCAAAAACCCCTCTAACCTTTTTGGCCATCTTCATTCCCAGCTGATCTGCACCCTCCTCATTTAGGTGCAGTCCGTCCCTTCTATAGTACCGGTTATCGACTGAGAAGTCAGCCCAGTCCTCCAGGAACACAAACCCCTCCTTACTACACCAGCTCTTCAGCCACTTGTTTACTTCCCTAATCTCCCTCTGCCTTTCTGGTGTGGCTTGATGTACCGGTAGTATTCCTGAGAATACTACCTTGGAGGGCCTTTTCCTCAATTTAGCTCCTAAGTCCCTAAAATCGTTCTTTAGGACTAGGCATTATTTGTTTTTAGTCTATATTGGGAGTGTGATATTTGGTGCTTGCTTATAGATTGCGTAATTTTCATCTTAGTTGCTCGCAAGACATTATATAATTATATAAACTTCAGCTGACCACAGTTAAAATGGTTGCAGCCAGACTCAGTGGAGGGATATTTCTGCAGCATATTTGGCTAGTACAGAATCACAGTATATATAAAATAATATGCAAAGTGGTTGGAGGGAAGCTTCAGAGTGGCAAAGATGTTTTTATTACAAATTATGTGAGCAGACTGCAGTTCCTCTTTAACCACTTGACGACCGCCTCACGCAGATGTACGTCGGCAAGGTGGCACGGACAGGCAAAATCACGTACATATACGTGATTTGCCTTCCGCGGGTGGGGGGTCCGATCGGACCCCCTCCCGGTGCCCGAGGCGGTCGTCTTTTGTCCCACGGCGATCGGAGGTGAGGGGGAGGCCATCTGTTCGTGGCCCCCCCCTCGCGATCGCCGCCGGCCAATCGAATCATTCCTTTGCTGCTGTATGCTAAACAGCAGCAAAGGAAATGATGTCATCTCTCCTTGGCTCGGTAATTTCCGTTCCGGCCCGAGGAGAGAAGACAGGTATGTGAGTGCACAACACTACACACACACAGTAGAACATGGCAGGCACACAAAACACCCCCTGATCGCCCGGCGGTGATATGCGTCGCCCCAGGCAGCGTCAGATTAGCGCCAGTACCGCTAACACCCACGCACGCAGCATACGCCTCCCTTAGTGGTATAGTATCTGATCGGATCAATATCTGATCCGATCAGATCTGTACTAGCGTCCCCAGCAGTTTAGGGTTACCAAAAACGCAGTGTTAGCGGGATCAGCCCAGATACCTGCTAGCACCTGCGTTTTGCCCCTCCGCCCAGCCCACCCAAGTGCAGTATCGATCGATCACTGTCACTTACAAGGCACTAAACGCATAACTGCAGCGTTTGCAGAGTCAGGCCTGATCCCTGCGATCGCTAACAGTTTTTTTGGTAGCATTTTGGTGAACTGGCAAGCACCAGCCCCAGGCAGCGTCAGGTTAGCACCAGTAGCGCTAACACCCACGCACGCACCGTACAGCTCCCTTAGTGGTATAGTATCTGAACGGATCAATATCTGATCCGATCAGATCTATACTAGCGTCCGCAGCAGTTTAGGGTTCCCAAAAACGCAGTGTTAGCGGGATCAGCCCAGATACCTGCTAGCACCTGCGTTTTGCCCCTCCGCCCGGCCCAGCCCAGCCCACCCAAGTGCAGTATCGATCGATCACTGACACTTACAAAACACTAAATGCATAACTGCAGCGTTCGCAGAGTCAGGCCTGATCCCTGCGATCGCTAACAGTTTTTTTGGTAGTATTTTGGTGAACTGGCAAGCACCAGCCCCAAGCAGCGTCAGATTAGCGCCAGTACCGCTAACACCCACGCACGCAGCATACGCCTCCCTTAGTGGTATAGTATCTGAACGGATCAATATCTGATCCGATCAGATCTATACTGGCGTCCCCAGCAGTTTAGGGTTCCCAAAAACGCAGTGTTAGCGGGATCAGCCCAGATACCTGCTAGCACCTGCATTTTGCCCCTCCGCCCGGCCCAGCCCACCCAAGTGCAGTATCGATCGATCACTGTCACTTACAAAACACTTAACGCATAACTGCAGCGTTCGCAGAGTCAGGCCTGATCCCTGCGATCGCTAACAGTTTTTTTGGTAGCTTTTTTTTGAACTGGCAAGCGCCAGCGGCCTAGTACACCCCGGTCGTAGTCAAACCAGCACTGCAGTAACACTTGGTGACGTGGCGAGTCCCATAAGTGCAGTTCAAGCTGGTGAGGTGGCAAGCACAAGTAGTGTCGCGCTGCCACCAAAAAGACAAACACAGGCCCGTCGTGCCCATAGTGCCCTTCCTGCTGCATTCGCCAATCCTAATTGGGAACCCACCGCTTCTGCAGCGCCCGTACTTCCCCCATTCACATCCCCAACCAAATGCAGTCGGCTGCATGAGAGGCATTTTCTTTATGTCCTCCCGAGTACCCCTATCCAACGAACCCCCCAAAAAAGATGTTGTGTCTGCAGCAAGCGCGGATATAGGCGTGACACCCGCTATTATTGTCCCTCCTGTCCTGACAATCCTGGTCTTTGCATTGGTGAATGTTTTGAACGCTACCATTCATTAGTTGAGTATTAGCGTAGGGTACAGCATTGCACAGACTAGGCACACTTTCACAGGGTCTCCCAAGATGCCATCGCATTTTGAGAGACCCGAACCTGGAACCGGTTACCGTTATAAAATTTAGTTACAAAAAAAGTGTAAAAAAAAAAAAAAATATATAAAATAAAAAAAAATAGTTGTCGTTTCATTGTTCTCTCTCTCTCTATTCTCTCTCTCTATTGTTCTGCTCTTTTTTACTGTATTCTATTCTGCAAATGTTTTATTGTTATTATGTTTTATCATGTTTGCTTTTCAGGTATGCAATTTTTTATACTTTACCGTTTACTGTGCTTTATTGTTAACCATTTTTTTGTCTTCACGACTTTGAATGGTTATACCAGAATGATGCCTGCAGGTTTAGGTATCATCTTGGTATCATTCTTTTCAGCCAGCGGTCGGCTTTCATGTAAAAGCAATCCTAGCGGCTAATTAGCCTCTAGACTGCTTTTACAAGCCGTGGGAGGGAATGCCCCCCCCACCGTCTTCCGTGTTTTTCTCTGGCTCTCCTGTCTCGACAGGGAACCTGAGAATGCAGCCGGTGATTCAGCCAGCTGACCATAGAGCTGATCAGAGACCAGAGTGGCTCCAAACATCTCTATGGCCTAAGAAACCGGAAGCTACGAGCATTTTATGACTTAGATTTCGCCGGATGTAAATAGCGCCATCGGGAAATTGGGGAAGCATTTTATCACACCGATCTTGGTGTCGTCAGATGCTTTGAGGGCAGAGGAGAGATCTAGGGTCTAATAGACCCCAATTTTTTCAAAAAAGAGTACCTGTCACTACCTATTGCTATTATAGGGGATATTTACATTCCCCGAGATAACAATAAAAATGATTAAAAAAAAAAATGAAAGGAACAGTTTAAAAATAAGATAAAAAAGCAAAAAAATAATAAAGAAAAAAAAAAAAAAAAAAAAAAAAGCACCCCTGTCGCCCCCTGCTCTCGCGCTAAGGCGAACGCAAGCGGCGGTCTGTCGTCAAACGTAAACAGCAATTGCACCATGCATGTGAGGTATCGCCGCGAAGGTCAGATGGAGGGCAGTAATTTTTGCAGTAGACCTCCTCTGTAAATCTAAAGTGGTAACCTGTAAAGGCTTTTAAAGGCTTTTAAAAATGTATTTATTTTGTTGCCACTGCACGTTTGTGCGCAATTTTAAAGCATGTCATGTTTGGTATCCATGTACTCGGCCTAAGATCATCTTTTTTATTTCATCAAACATTTGGGCAATATAGTGTGTTTTAGTGCATTAAAATTGAAAAAAGTGTGTTTTTTCCCCAAAAAATGCGTTTGAAAAATCGCTGCGCAAATACTGTGTGAAAAAAAAAAATGAAACACCCACCATTTTAATCTGTAGGGCATTTGCTTTAAAAAAATATATAATGTTTGGGGGTTCAAAGTAATTTTTTTGCAAAAAAAAAATAACTTTTTCATGTAAACAATGAGTGTCAGAAAGGGCTTTGTCTTCAAGTGGTTAGAAGAGTGAGTGATGTGTGACATAAGCTTCTAAATGTTGTGCATAAAATGCCAGGACAGTTCAAAACCCCCCCAAATGACCCCATTTTGGAAAGTAGACACCCCAAGCTATTTGCTGAGAGTCATGTCGAGTCCATGGAATATTTTATATTGCGACACAAGTTGCGGGAAAGAGACAAATTTTTTTTTTTTTTTGCACAAAGTTGTCACTAAATGATATATTGCTCAAACATGCCATGGGAATATGTGAAATTACACCCCAAAATACATTCTGCTGCTTCTCCTGAGTACGGGGATACCACATGTGTGAGACTTTTTGGGAGCCTAGCCGCGTACGGGACCCCGAAAACCAAGCACCGCCTTCAGGCTTTCTAAGGGCGTGAATTTTTGATTTCACTCTTCACTGCCTATCACAGTTTCGGAGGCCATGGAAAGCCCAGGTGGCACAAAACCCCCCCAAATGACCCCATTTTGGAAAGTAGACACCCAAAGCTATTTGCTGAGAGGTATAGTGAGTATTTTGCAGACCTCACTTTTTGTCACAAAGTTTTGAAAATTGAAAAAAGAAAAAAAAAATGTTTTTTCTTGTCTTTTTTCATTTTCAAAAACAAATGAGAGCTGCAAAATACTCACCATGCCTCTCAGCAAATAGCTTGGGGTGTCTACTTTCCAAAATGGGGTCATTTGGGGGGGGGTTTGTGCCACCTGGGCATTCCATGGCCTCCGAAACTGTGATAGGCAGTGAAGAGTGAAATCAAAAATTTTCACCCTTAGAAATCCTGAAGGCGGTGATTGGATTTCGGGGCCCCGTACGCGGCTAGGCTCCCAAAAAGTCCCACACATGTGGTATCCCCATACTCAGGAGAAGCAGCTAAATGTATTTTGGGGTGCAATTCCACATATGCCCATGGCCTGTGTGAGCAATATATCATTTAGTGACAACTTTGTGCAAAAAAAAAAAAGTGTCACATTCCCGCAACTTGTGTCAAAATATAAAATATTCCATGGACTCAATATGCCTCTCAGCAAATAGCTTGGGGTGTCTACTTTCCAAAATGGGGTCATTTGGGGGGGTTTTGTGCCACCTGGGCATTCCATGGCCTCCGAAACTGTGATAGGCAGTGAAGAGTGAAATAAAAAATTTACACCCTTAGAAATCCTGAAGGCGGTGCTTGGTTTTCGGGGCCCCGTACACGGCTAAGCTCCCAAAAAGTCCCACACATGTGGTATCCCCATACTCAGGAGAAGCAGCTGAATGTATTTTGGGGTGCAATTCCACATAGGCCCATGGCCTGTGTGAGCAATATATCATTTAGTGACAACTTTTTGTAAATATATATTTTTTTTGTCATTATTCAATCACTTGGGACAAAAAAAAATAAATATTCAATGGGTTCAACATGCCTCTCAGCAATTTCCTTGGGGTGTCTACTTTCCAAAATGGGGTCATTTGGGGGGGGGTTTGTACTGCCCTGCCATTTTAGCACCTCAAGAAATGACATAGGCAGTCATAAACTAAAAGCTGTGTAAATTACAGAAAATGTACCCTAGTTTGTAGACGCTATAACTTTTGCGCAAACCAATAAATATACGCTTATTGACATTTTTTTTACCAAAGACATGTGGCCGAATACATTTTGGCCTAAATGTATGACTAAAATTTAGTTTATTGGATTTTTTTTATAACAAAAAGTAGAAAATATCATTTTTTTTCAAAATTTTCGGTCTTTTTCCGTTTATAGCGCAAAAAATAAAAACTGCAGAGGTGATCAAATATCATCAAAAGAAAGCTCTATTTGTGGGAAGAAAAGGACGCAAATTTCGTTTGGGTACAGCATTGCATGACCGCGCAATTAGCAGTTAAAGCAACGCAGTGCCAAATTGGAAAAAGACCTCTGGTCCTTAGGCAGCATAATGGTCCGGGGCTCAAGTGGTTAAGAAGGCATTGTCACTTTGCCCATCCAGGGCTCGACCTGAGCACTGAATCATGGGTGAAGGTCACTTCTCTCCCATACCAGAAAGTCCTGGGTATTTTGCACTAGCAGCGATGGTGGAAGAAGTGGCAAATGATCACTGGAAAGGTTAGTATCAGGGGTATGAGAAAAAGATCCTGCATGGGCAAAGTGGCAGGGTCTCCTTCTGTAATGAGAGAAATATACAGTCTGCCATTGTTGACCTCCTCCTGTCAGTTGACTGGCTGTTATGCCAATTCCTCTTATTTTAGGTCAATGACTTGACTTGGACAATGAAGTATGCAGAAGACCATTTGTTCTGGGTGAGGGATTCAGGAGAATTGGAGAAGGTTAGTAATGGCATCCTCTATTATTCTCTAGTAAAAGTTATTGTTTGGTTGATCTATAAACATTTATCAAATTTGCTGTATTGAGTAGAAACATTTCCGCACATGTTTTTTTAGGAGCAAATTTGGCAAATTGTAATTGTCACAGGCAGTTTTCAGTGCCATATTAGCACTGGTATAAACATGATAGTACAGTTGATAAGAGTTATGACTGCGGTTGACCTTATTGCAGTGCAGCACAATTTTTGCATATACTGAGCCCCTCCCCTACATCATTTTAAAAATTGCCCAATGTACCTACTTGCTAAATTTACATGTAAGAAAAAAATATAGATTTATACTTACCTTATGCTGCCCCATCCTTAAAGTGGTTGTAAACTCTTATGCCGCGTACACACGGTCGGACTTTTCGTCTACAAAAGTCCGACAGCCTGTCCGACAGACTTCCTGCGGACTTTCGGCGGACTTGCAGCAGACTTTCTAACGAACGGACTTGCCTACACACGACCACACAAAAGTCCGACGGATTCGTACGTGATGACGTACACCGGACTAAAATAAGGAAGTTCATAGCCAGTAGCCAATAGCTGCCCTAGCATGGGTTTTTGTCCGTCGGACTAGCACACAGACGAGCGGATTTCGGGGTCCGTCGTAGTTACGACGTAAAGATTTGAAGCATGTTTCAAATCTAAAGTCCGTCGGATTTGAGGCTGAAAAAGTCTGCTGAAAGTCCGGAGAAGCCCACACACGATCGGATTACCAGCCAGCTTTAGTCCGTCGGCGTCCGTTGGACTTTTGTAGACGAAAAGTCCGACCGTGTGTACGCGGCATTACTTATACCTAGTGAAGTGAACAGACTCAGATGATACACAGAGATGAAACAAATGCTCCTACATAGGTTTTACTTGTTTACTTGCAGTCTTATCTTCCCTACGTCCCTTCAAAAGGATAGAAAAGTGTTAAAATCTTTCTTCATCTGTCATGAGCACAGAGCAGGGGGCAGAGAGGCTGCAGTTACAGTGTGTGAGAGCTGATTGGAGAAAAGGTACTACTAAGTTACTAGTATTAGTAGGGATGTTGAAGTCCCCAAGAATGATTGTGGGGATTTCAGAAGAGAGAAATTAGGGTAGCCAGGCAGAGAAGTCATTAAGAAAGGATGCTACTGGACCAGGGGGCCGGTAGATCACAGCTATCCTTAGAGAAACTGGGGAGAAGAGATGAATGCAGTTCGCCTCAACTGAGGAGAGTGACAGAGGGAGGTGGGTGAAGTACTTGAATGGTGCTATGTGGGCCTAAAAGAATTCCAACACTCCCTCCTTTGCATCCACTGGGTCTGGGGGAGTGAGTCCAAAGAACACCACCATGGGATAGAGCAGCAGAGGACGCAGTGCCGGATTCGTGAAGCCAGGTTTCGGTAATAGCGAGTAGATTAAATGAGTTAGCGATAAAGAGATCGTGGAGAGAGGTGAGTTTGTTACAGACAGAGCGAACATTCCAAAGGGCGCAAGGGAAAGGGAGTCTGGTCTTGGGAAGAAGAAAAATGGGAACTAGATTGTGTGCATTGCGGCTGCAGCCAGGGGGTGTAGGGCAATGGGTGCGTTGAGTACAGTTAGATGAAGGAGGCCCAGGGTTTTGGCATACATCACCAGTGGATAGGAGAAGCAGAAGGGTGAGGGAGGTAATGTGGGAGTGTGAGTTATATTAAAGGACATGCCCCAGTGGTTTGGAGTATTGGGCGTGTGGATTTAGAATTAGCCGGAGTTGGTGAGTGCAGTAATAAGGAGAGGACAGAAGTGAGGGTGATATATATAAGGCGTGGGGTGGAGAAGAGGTGTGCAGGAGAGTTAGTGTAAGGATAGAAGACACAGCTGTGAGAAGGAGTGGTAGACATTGCATTTTAGAAGGGGGAGGAAGAGCTAAAAGTGTAAACAAGGTCACCTGTATTGTATTTTTCAAGGTGTTTTCTTGTGTTCCTTCGCTTTGGGCATTCGCTGAATAGCGGAGTCAGAAGTGATCCTACTTATAGAAATACTTTTGGTAAAAAAAAAAAAATCAAAATAAGCGTATATTGATTGGTTTGCACAAAAGTTATAGCGTCTACAAAATAGGGAATATATTTACGGCATTTTTATATATATATATATATTTTTACTAGTAATGGTGGCGATCTGCGATTTTTAGCAGGACTGCGACATTGCGGCGGACAGATCGGACACTTTTGACACTTTTTTGGTACTATTTACATTTATACAGCAATCAGTGCTATAAAAATGCACTGATTACTGTGTAAATGTCACTGGCTTGGAAGGGGTTAACACTAGTGGTGATCAAGGGGTTAAATGTGTTACCTGGGAGGTGTTTCTAACTGTGGGTGGAAGGGATTGACTGGAGGAGGAGAGAGATTGCTGTTCCTAATCTCTAGGAACAACAGATCTTTCTCTCCACCCCTGTGAGAACGGGGATCTGTCTGTTTACATTGACAGATCCCCATTCTTGCTCTCTTCCCCATGATCGCGGGTGGCCAACGGACATCGCCGCTGGGTCCCCGTGCGCCTGCTATGGCTCTTGAAGGAGCCGATGTACACCTACGGCGATTTGGGGGAATGAGCCGACCTGCCGGAGTATAATGACGGCGGTTGGTCGGCAAGTGGTTAAGGAATGCAAAGCAGGCCAAAAAGGTATTTGGACTGGAAAGTATGTTCCAGTCCGAATACCTATGTGGTCTAAAGTTGGCCATACACTGTTTTTGTTCTAAATTTTTCATTTTAACAACATTAGTTTTATTTTCTCTATATATAATACTGTATGGATCAAGTTGACAATTGTTTTCAACCTCAGTGACAAGAATAGTCAAAGGAGCAGGCTGCAAAAGTATATGTGGTTTTCATTTGGTAAAGTCTATTTGTTTCAATATCGAATGTTAAAAGCAAATGAAATTTGAAATACTTTTGAACCACATTTGTCAAGTCATCGAATGTACTAGGAATTTTCATACAAATTTTTGTACAAATATTCATATGAACATTTGTTTAAAAATCTACTACTGTATAGCCAGCTTAAAGGATAAGTTCACCTTTTATAACATGTTACATATTACACCCATATTCAGGGTGTAACATGTAATGAATCCACTAGTCCCCACCCCTCCCCCGATCCCCACTGTGACTGCAGACTGGGGATCTTCTCCCCGTGTCTGCTGCCACAATTCAAAAAAGACGCAGCCGAGCGGGGCTATGCCCTAGGGTTGCCACCTGTCCGGTATTCACCCGGATAGTTCGGGTTTGGAATCATGCGGCCGGGTTTCAGACTGCCTGAAACCCGGACACATTATTCAGACTGGACTATGGCTTCCCAGCAGGGTTGCTGGCTGCAGTTTTCTAAGCTGAGAGTGTCTGTTACACTCTCATGCTGCCCAAAGCCAGCACTAACAATTCCCCCTCCCCCCACACAGACGGGAGAGGGGAGAGGGCTTGATCTGCACCTCTTCCTCTAGGCCCTACCCCTCTGTGTCTGCCCACACTCTTTAGAAAAGGAAAGTGTGAGCTGGAAATTTGAAGCCAAGCAACCTCAGATACATCTGGATGAGAGATGCTGACTGCCAAGGGATAAGTGAGCTCACCATCCATCTCTGTCTGTGACTGAAGTCTCCCCCTTCTATCTCCCGCTTCTGAGTGAGTACACTAAAGTAAATTATGGTTCTCAGAGCACCCCTTACTTTAGAGTTCCTCTTTACACCAGAGGCCACAGGTGTTCCCCCTTCAATCAGAGTCCTCTCCGTACATCAGAGTTCTCAGTGTTCACTCTTAAATCAGGGTTCCTAGAGCATCCCTTATGTTAGAGCCCCTAGTGTTCTCCCTTACATCAGAGTCTGCAGAGTCCCCCCTTACAGTGAAAGGGAACTCTGTTCCTGCGTACACACGACCGGACTTTACGGCATACTTTGTCCTGCGGGCTTTTCGACGGACTTTCCGATGAATGGACTTGCCTACACACGATCAACCAAAGTCCAACGGATTCGTATGTGATGACGTACGACCGGACTAAAACAAGGAAGTTCATAACCAGTAGCCAATAGCCGCCCTAGCGGCGTTTTTTGTCCATCGGACTAGCATACAGACGAGCGGACTTTTCGACCTGACTCGAGTCCATCAAAAAGATTTGAAACATGTTTCATTTCTAGGTCCGTCAAACTTTTGGGGAAAAAAGTCCGCTTGAGCCCACACACGATCGAATTGTCCAACGGACTCCAGTTCGCCGGACCAAGTATGCCGTAAAGTCCGGTCGTGTGTACGCGGCATGTGAGTTCAGATGTAAAAGGAGAACTCTGGACTCTGATGTAAACGATGACTCTTGTTTTTAACTTCACATGATTAGAAATGTTATTTAAAAGCAAAATATAGGTATAGTTTATACTACAAAACAAAATTGCTGTGTGCTGCTAAAGTGTTCGGGTTTGACTTGAAGAAAAAGTGGCAACCCTAACCCAGCCGCGTCACTCATTCACAGTCTTCTGTGAATGGAAAACTACAAGGTCCAGCAGCCTTTGCGGCTGTCAGCTTTAGCTTTCAATGAACTACCACAACGCTATGAGTGCTGTGGAATGAGCAAGCTGATATACTGACAGATCTGCAGGAGACCTGCATGGCATCAGCGATCTGCTAGTCACTGGTGCAATGCTTTACAGGCTCCCAAAACAAAAAATATTAAATGCACATTTTTTTACTAGCAACAAAATGTACATTTTTTTTTTGTCAAAAGGTGACTTTATCCTTTAAGTGTGGGTCATCCCCTCTTAAATATAATTGTTGTCTTGTTAGTAAAGTTTGCAATTTGTAATCTGTGTACAACATGGATAACCACTTTTTTAAAGTTGAATATCATGTAGTATGGCATTACACTTACAAATTGTGTTTATTAAATTTTAGATTTTTGCATTTTTGTCCAGTGTTTTGATAAATTATATTAGAGTAGTGTTTGATGTCCCAACTTATGAAAAGCTGCAAAAAATATAAATAAAAACAAAATAATAACAAATACAGAATAAAAAAAACATTGGTTGAAAAGTAAAAAGAAGGTCACAAAAGTCTTGTGAGTGCAAAAAAAAAATGGTTGAAGTGGGGACCAAAATTTTGACTTGAAACTTGTCATGTTACATCCCATTCCACATTTCCATTCTGTTGTATTGGGCACCAGTCCAGTGACAACTAAAAAGTATACAAGACAACTGGCACAACATTCTATTCAACATCTGAAGGTGGGAGCAAAAATGTGTCTGTTTAGCAGTAAATGCATGTTAGGAAGTGTGAAGTTAGGAAAGCCAACCAGCTGTCAGTACTGCAGGACATACAATTCTCCAAGTGTGTTACATAAGCTGGGTCCCAAGAATAATAAAAACACAAGAAAGGCATTTGATTTTAATTGAATATGGGAAGAGAACAGGCTATTCAGATTGACTACAAAACCAATAGATTCTAAAGAAAATATCACATTCGTAATTAGGAAAAAATAATTATCTCAGATGAATATTGTTTGCCAGAGAACATCTATTTGCATAGAATTTTTTCTTTGAAAAAAAAATCAAAAAACAAAATCATATTAGTGTTATTTTGATAGACAAAATATGTTTAAGGGTATTTGATTAAAGGAGATGTAAACTCTAAGTGGATGTCATTTCGGGGTTGATTTACTAAAACTGGAGAGTGCAAAACCTGGTGCAGCTGTGCATGGTAGCCAATCAGCTTCTAACTCAGCTTATTCAATTAAGCTTTAACAAAAAACCTGGAAGCTGATTGGTTTCTATGTAGAGCTTCACCAGATTTAGCAGTTTTAGTAAATCAACCCTTTTGTTTTCTAAAGTGCTGTTTATTATTAAACAATTGTTCTGTTTTTTATAGAAAATACAGTTTTTACCTTTTTTCATCCTTTTTTTTTTTTTTTTTTTTTTGCATCTTAGTGCTGCTGATCGCCTACTGCATCTTTGCACCCATTCATGCTCTCTGGCTGTGTTGCACTTTGTAGGGTAGGTTTCCTGATGGCGATAATGGCCAAACATACCTCCGCAAGGCCATTTATTGTCATTACTGAAAGCACATGTGACAGGGTGACAATGCAGGAGAGCAATAAGGACAGAGGATTGTTACCCCATTACAGGAAGAGCCTCATTTAGAAGTAACATTTTAGGCAGGGCAAATAACGCTAGAATGGAATAGACTGGTTGTACAAATAGCGAGCAGTTAGAAAATGCAACTAATGGGAAACAAAAATAAAAACTGAGCTAATTACTGTCAGCTGACTGGTGCTGTTAGAAACACATGCCACACATGCACATCACAGAACTAGGATGGGTACACACACTGGTTTTATTGTGGATGTTTTTAGGAAAATTTTTTAAATGACTATAGCAGTTGCAAGCTCCTGCAAGCAAACATGTAAAGCATGACATCATATTATGTCTTCAATGTCCCTTTTTGGGAAAGTCATTACATACAGGCGCATCTCAAAAAATGTTAATATCATCAAAACGTTAATTTATTTCAGTAATTCAATTAAAAAAAGTGAAACTCATATATTATATAGATTCATTACACACAGAGTGATATATTTCAAGCATTTCTTTCTTTTAATTTTGATGATTATGGCTTACAGCTAGTGAAAACCCAAAATTCAGTAACTCAGAAAATTAGAATATTACATAAGACCAATAAAAAAATAGCGGCCTTCAGCTTGTCTGCATTGTTGGGTCTGGTGTCTCTCATATTCCTCTTGACAGTACTCCACAGATTCTCTATGGGGTTTAGGTCAGGTGAGTTTGCTGGCCAATCAAGCACAGTGATACCATGATCATTAAACCAGGTATTGGTACTTTTGGCAGTGTGGGCAGGTGCCAAATCCTGCTGGATAGGGATGAGCCAAACACCCCCTCCCCCCATCCCGGTTCAGTTCACACCAGAACATGCGAACAAGCAAAATGTTTGAGCGAACATTTAGCCCTGTTTCACACTTGTGCGGTGCGAATTGAAGCTCAGGTTTCACTGGGGAGATAAAAATCTCCTGTTCAAAGAATTCATTGTGTTTTTGCTCAGTATCAGAGAGCAGGGAGAGGGGGAGGGAGGGGGGGGGGAGGGGGAGGTGTAGTGAGGAGAAGTAGAAATTCCTTGTTCAGAACGCAATGCATCTGCGAATCAGATGCGTTCCCATAGGAGATAATAGGCTTGTAGTTGGCACCGCAATGCCCAAAAAACGCACACGTTTTTTGTGCAATGCGCAGTGCGAATGCAACGCACATATGTGAACCAGATGCATTCATATGAATGTATTTTAACCGCTTCAATACCGGGCCTATTCTGGCACTTCTCTACTTCATGTAAAAATCATCATTTTTTTGCTAGAAAATTACTCAGAACCCCCAAACATTATATAAGTTTTTTTTTAGCAGACAACCTAGGGAATAAAATGGCGGTCATTGCAACTTTTTATCTCACACGGTATTTGCGCAATCATTTTTCAAACGCCTTTTTTTTGGAAAAAAAACGTTTTCATGAATTAAAAAATAACAAAACAGTAAAGTCAGCCCAATTTTTTTGTATAATGTGAAAGACGATGTTACACCAAGTAAATAGATACCTAACATGTCACGCTTTAAAATTGCGTACAATCATGGAATGGCGCCAAACTTCATTACTTAAAAATATCCATAGGCGACACTTTAAAATTTTTTACAGGTTACCAGTTTAGAGTTACAGGGGAGGTCTAGTGCTAGAATTGTTGCACACGCCCTAACGCACGCGGCGATACCTCACATGTGTGGTTTGAGCGGCGTTTACATATGTGGGCGGGACTTACGTGTGCGTTCGCTTCTGAGCGCAAGCTACCGGGGACAGGGGCGTTTTAATTTTTTTTTTTTATTATTTTAATTTTTTTTTACTTCATTTTTTTTATTTTTACACTTTTTTAAACATTTTTTTTTTGATTACTTTTATTCCTATTACAAGGAATATAAACATCCCTTGTAATAGGAATCTATGTGGCAGGTCCTCTATATGGAGAGATGTGGGGTCAATAAGACCCCACATCTCTCCTCTAGGCTGGAAAGCATGAGATCGGAAAAAAAAATTTCACCGATCTCAGGCTGACGATCGCGGCTTCGGTTATTTCCGGGTACCCACGGTCATAGAGATGACTGCTGACCATCTGTTCACCAGTCATCTCTATTGTCAACATCCGGCGCCGGCCGATTCATTCCCCGGGTCCCCGATGGCACGGGAGAGCCCGGAGAAGCACCGGATGGCGGCGGGAGGGGGGGGCGTCCCCTCCCGTCGCCTATAAGAACGATCAAGCGGCGGCACTGCCGCTATGATCACTCTTATCGTGCACAGAATCGGCGGCTGAAAAGAATGATATCTGAATGATGCATCTAGCTGCAAGCATCATTCAGATATCACCCCACAAACTAGAGGACGTCATTTTACTATAGGCGGGTATTGAAGTGGTTAAAATGTCCTGCGAATTAGATGCGGTGTAAGCCGCATCTAATTCGCATAGGTGTGAACCCGGGCTTAAACTCTATTAAAGTCTATGGGACACGAACATGAAAAAAATCAAAAGTGCTCATTTTAAAGGCTTATATGCAAGTTAACAGTGTATGGGGGAGAAGAATATATATACTGCGCTACCTGATAAGAATAATAGATACAAAATAAAGCTGCAGCTCAAAAATGTGAGATATACACAAATACAGTAATCTGTTGCTTTATTCTTTTGGGTCCCACCTACTGACTGTCGTACTGGATGGAGCTACCCTGTTAGCTCCTGGCCCTTTACTGGAAAGCCGTGGTGTGACGTTACCAGCCACTGAGTGTCAAGTTGCCATACAAGCTTACCAAAGCTTGCCGTCTGGTAAGCATACAGTACATACGGTGGTGGATCTCCATACATATTGGTGTCTGTGTGATCGATTAACCTCACCTTTATTTGTTCTGAACACTTTCGGATGGTTTTATTCACAGACTTTTCATTATTACATCCACATTCCCTATTGTTGGGACTATTTTTTACCACCCTTTTATGTTTTTTAGCACTCATATTGTTTACTTTGTATATCTCTTTGAGTCCATCACGGATCCTCTGACCGTATTTACTCACATATTCCTATATAAGTTATTCACTTTTTGTAGCGCTGCTCACGTTTTTTTATATTATAACAGTGTATGGGGACCTGGGTACTGCCCCAGGGGACATATATCAATGCAAAAAAAAAAGTTTTTAAAACAACCGTTTTTTCAGGAGCAGTGATTTTAATAATGCTTAAAGTGAAACAATAAAAATGAAATATTCCTTTAAATATCGTGCCTGGGGGTTCCCTTAGTCTGCCTGTAAAGAGGCGCATCTGCGCAATGTGTAAAACAGTGCCGCAGCAAAATTACATTTCTAAAGGAAAAAATGTAATTTAAATTTGCTTGCGGCTGTAATGTATTGCCTGCTCCGGCAATATGGATTAAAAATCAAGGAAAAAATTAGCGTGGGTTACCCCCCTCAGTCCATACCAGGCTTTTCGGGTCTGGTATGGATTTTACGGGGAACTCCACAGCAAAATAAAAAAAAATTAGCGTGGCCCCCCCCAAAATCCATACCAGACCCTTATCTGAGCATGCAGCCTGGAGGACAGGATGGGGGGGCGAGTGAGTGTCCCTCCACCTGAACCATACCAAGCCACATGCCCTCAACATGGGGAGGGTGCTTTGGCGTCCCCCCAAAGCACCTTGTCCCCGTGTTGATGGGGGCAAGGACCTCTTCCCGACAACCCTGGCCATTGGTTGTCAGGGTCTGCGGGCGGGGGGCTTTTCGGAATCTGGAAGCCCCCTTTAACAAGGGGGCCCCTAGATCCCCCCCCCCATGTGAATGGGTATAGGGTACATTGTACCCCTACCCATTCACCAAAAAATGTGTCAAAAAGTAAAAACCACAATAGACAGTTTTTGACAATTCCTTTATTAAAGAAGAAAAAAATAAATAAGTGTCCCAGGATGTCCATCCATCTTCAATCACGGACCCAAAAAACAGGGAAAAAAAACGGAAAAAACTCCACCTCCATGGGAGTCCTCCTGGCGACTGCTGTCTTATCCCTTTGACAGCTCTTATATAGGCAAGGGCAGGGCCATCCCCTGACGTAACCAGATGACCCCGCCTCCTCTGACGTCACATGATGTCAGAAGGGGACGGGGTCACTCAGTTACATCACCGAGCGGTCCTGCCCTTGCCTATGTAACAGCTGTCACAGCCAAGAGACAGCAGCTGCCGGGAGGTCCACCAGGCGGCGTGATTGAAGATGATTGGACATCGTGGGATGCTTTTTTTTTTTTAAATAAAGGAATTGTCAAAAACTGTCTATTGTGGTTTTTGACACTTATTTTGGTGAATGGGTAGGGGTGCCCCCCACCCATTCATTTGGGAGGGCGGGATCTGGGGGCTCCTTTGGGTTCTTGGAACGAGGCCCTTGGCTGCTTGCTCGGATGAGGGTCTGGTATGGATTTTGGGGGGGGCCCCACACCGATTTTTTTTTTATTTAAAATTTTGGCGATGCACACGTTCCTGTAAAAGTGGCTGTATGTCTAAGTGGGTGCTGAAGCGACCACTGGCTGGAACCATGAGCAATCATAATGAGGAATGTCACCAGCTCACCATGGGTCTCCAAAAAAATTGGGTCCAATGCTTTATTCAGCGATCACATTGTTACAGCAAACAGCAACATTTGGAGCCTGTGGTGTTTGCTGTAATGATGTGATCGCTAAATAAAGCTTTGGAACCATTTTTTTGGAGACCCATGGTGTGCTGGTGACATTCCTTGTTCCCACTGGCAGACCCAGGACTGTCTTGCAAGCAGGTGTATTCTACTTTCTTCACTACAGGTGGTGCTTTTTGGCAGTGGCACTGCATTTGGAAAGGAAATCAAGAGGAACAGGGTTCCTCTATGGTTTCCTGGGTCAACCAAAGTAACCATGGGGTACTTTGTCGCAGTAAGTGGGCTTAAGCACTATATAGCAATATGGTGTGACCAAATCCCCATATTTTTTTGATAATGTTTTTTGAAAATGTCTAGGTGTTTTAAATAGCCTTGCAGGAGGTAAATGTCTTTTTTGCATGTGTGCGCTGTAATATTTTGTTGTTCACATGTGGAGGCGGGGCGAGGCTGGACTGTGGGTGATCGCAGCCGCCCGGAGTCCTGCCTCCCTGCCTGGCGCGCGCCGTGTGTCTACTGACTGAGGTCTCTCTGTCATCTGCCCTTCCACCTCCCTGTCTGTCAGCGTGCCCCTCTCTGTCAGCCCACCCCTCTCTGTAAGCCACCCCCTCTGTCAGCCCCCCCTCTCTCTCAGCACCCCCCCCATCAACACCACCCCCCTCTGTCAGCCTCTCTTCTCTGTCAGAACCCCCTCTCTGCAGCCCACCCCCTTGTCAGTTCCCCCTCTCTGTCAGCGCCCCCTCTCTGTCAGCACCACCTCTCTGTCAGCCCACCCCCCTGTCAGTCCACCCCCTCTGTCAGCCCACCCTCCCTCTCTGTCAGCCCACCCTCTCTGTCAGCACCCCCCTCTCTGTCAGCACCCCCACTCTGTCAGCACCCCCACTCTGTCAGCCCCCTCTCTGTCAGCACCCCCTCTCTGTCAGCATGTCAGCCCCCTCTCTGTCAGCCCCTCTTCTCTGTAAGCACCCCCTCTTTGTCAGCCACCCCTCTCTGTCAGCCTGCTCCTCTCTGTAAGAAACCCCCCTTTGTCAACCCCCCTCTGTCAGTCCACCCCTCTGTCATCACCCCTCGCTCTGTCAACCCCCCCTCTGTCAGCCCACCCACTCTGTCAGCCCCCCTCTCTGTCAGCACCCTCCCTCTCTGTCAGCCCCCCTCTCTGTCAGCACCCCCTCTCTGTCAGCACCCCCCGTCAGCCCATCCCCTCTCTGTCAGGCCCACCTTTCTGTCAGCCCCTCTCTGTCAGCCAACCCCCTCTCTGTCAGCCACCCCATTTCTGTCACCCCCTGTCAGCCCCCCTTTTTTCAGCACCCCCTCCCCCTCTGTCAGCCCAACCCTCTAGGTCAGGCCCCCCTTTCTGTCATCTGCCCTTCCACCCCACGTCTGTCAGCGTGCCGCTCTCTGTCAGCCTGCCCCTCTCTGTAAGCACCCCCTCTTTGTCAGTTCCCCCTCTCTGTCAGCACCCCCCCCTCTGTCAGCCCACCCTTATGTCAGTCCACCCCCTCTGTCAGCCCACCCCCCTATCTGTCAGCCCACCCTCTCTGTCAGCACCCCCCTCTCTGTCAGCCCCCCTCTCTGTCAGCACCCCCACTCTGTCAGCCCCCTCTCTGTCAGCACCCCCTCTCTGTCAGCATGTCAGCCCACCCCCTCTTTGTCAGCCACCCTCTCTGTAAGCACCCCCTCTTTGTCAGCCACCCCTCTCTGTCAGCCTGCTCCTCTCTGTAAGAAACCCCCCTTTGTCAACCCCCTCTGTCAGTCCACCCCTCTGTCAGCACCCCCCGCTCTGTCAACACCCCCCCTCTGTCAGCCCACCCACTCTGTCAGCCCCCCCTCTCTGTCAGCACCCTCCCTCTCTGTCAGCCCCCCTCTCTGTCAGCACCCCCCGTCAGCCCATCCCCTCTCTGTCAGGCCCACCTTTCTGTCAGTCCCTCTCTGTCAGCCCACCCCCTCTCTGTCAGCCACCCCCTTTCTGTCAACCCCCCTTTCTGTCACCCCCCTGTCAGCCCCCCTTTTTTCAGCACCCCCCCCTCTGTCAGCCCAACCCTCTCTGTCAGGCCCCCCTTTCTGTCATCTGCCCTTCCACCCCCTGTCTGTCAGCGTGCCGCTCTCTGTCAGCCTGCCCCTCTCTGTAAGCTGTCCCCCTCTGTCAGCCTCCCCTCTCTGTCTGCAGCCCACCTATCTGTCAGTCCCCCCTCTCTGTCAGCCCCCTCTCTCTCAACACCCCTCTCTGTCAGCACCACCTCTCTGCAGCCCACCCCCTTGTCAGTCCACCCCCTCCTGTAAGCCCACCTTCTCTGTCAGCACCCCCCTCTCTGTCAGCCCCCCCCCACTCTGTCAGCCCCCTCTCTGTCAGTACCCCCTCCCTGTCAGCCCCCCCACTCTGTCAGCCCCCTCTCTGTCAGCACCCCCTCTCTGTCAGCATTTCAGCCCACCCCCTCTGTCAGCCTCCCCTCTCTGTCAGCACCCCCTCTCTGCAGCCCACCCCCCTGTCAGTCCCCCCTTTCTGTATGCACCCACTCTGTCAGCCTCCCCTCTCTGTTAGCACCCCCCTCTCTGTCAGCACCCCCTCTCTGTCAGCACCCCTCCTGTCAGCCCACTCTCTCTGTCAGCACCCCCCCTCTGTCAGCCCCCTCTCTGTCAGCACCCCCTCTCTGTCAGCATGTCAGCCCACCCCTTCTGTCAGCCCCCTCTTTGTCAGCCCCCCCTCTCTGTAAGCACCCCCTCTTTGTCAGCCACACCTCTCTGTCAGCCTGCTCCTCTCTGTAAGAAACCCCCCTTTGTCAACCCCCCTCTGTCAGCACCCCCCGCTCTGTCAACACCCCCCCTCTGTCAGCCCACCCACTCTGTCAGCCCCCCCACTCTGTCAGCCCCCTCTCTGTCAGCACCCCCTCTCTGTCAGCATTTCAGCCCACCCCCTCTGTCAGCCTCCCCTCTCTGTCAGCACCCCCTCTCTGCAATCCACCCCCTGTCAGTCCCCCCTCTCTGTATGCACCCGCTCTGTCAGCCTCCCCTCTCTGTCAGCACCCCCTCTCTGTCAGCACCCCTCCTGTCAGCCCACTCTCTCTGTCAGCACCCCCCCTCTGTCAGCCCTCTCTCTGTCAGCACCCCCTCTCTGTCAGCATGTCAGCCCACCCCTTCTGTCAGCCCCCTCTTTGTCAGCCCCCCCTCTCTGTAAGCACCCCCTCTTTGTCAGCCACCCCTCTCTGTCAGCCTGCTCTTCTCTGTAAGAAACCCCCCTTTGTCAACCCCCCTCTGTCAGCACCCCCCGCTCTGTCAACACCCCCCCTGTCAGCCCACCCACTCTGTCACCCCCCCCTCTCTGTCAGAACCCTCCCTCTCTGCCAGCACCCTCCCTCTCTGTCAGCCCCCCTCTCTGTCAGCACCCCCTCTCTGTCAGCACCCCCCCGTCAGCCCATCCCCTCTCTGTCAGCCCCACCTTTCTGTCAGCCCCTCTCTGTCAGCCCATCCCCTCTCTGTCAGCCACCCCCTTTCTGTCAGCCCCCCTTTTTTCAGCACCCCCTCCCCCTTTGTCAGCCCAAACCTCTCTGTCAGGCCCCCCTTTCTGTCATCTGCCCTTCCACCCCCTGTCTGTCAGCGTGCCGCTCTCTGCCAGCCTGCCCCTCTCTGTAAGCCGTCCCCCTCTGTCAGCCCCCCTTTCTGTCAGCACCCCCCCCGTCAGCCTCCCCTCTCTGTCTGCAGCCCACCTCTCTGTCAGTCCCCCCTCTCTGTCAGCCCCCTCTCTCTCAGCACCCCTCTCTGTCAGCACCACCTCTCTGCAGCCCACCCCCTTGTCAGTCCACCCCCTCTGTCAGCCCACCCCCCTCTGTCAGCCCATTTTCTCTGTCAGAACCCCCCTCTCTGTCAGCCCCCCCACTCTGTCAGCCCCCTCTCTGTCAGCACTCCCTCTCTGTCAGTACCCCCTCTCTGTCAGCACCCCCTCTCTGTCAGCATTTCAGCCCACCCCCTCTGTCAGCCTCCCCTCTCTGTCAGCACCCCCTCTCTGCAGCCCACCCCCTGTCAGTCTCCCCTCTCTGTCTGCACCCGCTCTGTCAGCCTCCCCTCTCTGTCAGCCTCCCCTCTCTGTCAGCACCCCCTCTCTGTCAGCACCCCTCCTGTCAGCCCACTCTCTCTGTCAGCACCCCCTCTCTGTCAGCACCCCTCCTGTCAGCCCACTCTCTCTGTCAGCACCCCCCTCTGTCAGCCGCTCTCTCTGTAAGCACCCCCTCTCTGTCAGCCCCCCTCTTTGTCCGCTCACCCCCTCTGTCAGCACCCCCCCCTCTGTCAGCACCCCCTCTCTGTCAGCCCACCCCCTTTCTATCAGCCTCCCTTTTTTTCAGTGCCCCCCTCCCCCTCTGTCAGCCCACCCCCTTTCTGTCAGTCCCACCCTCTGTCAGCCACCCCCTCTCTCCCCTGCCTCCTCCCCCCTTTCTCTCACCCCCTTACCTCCTCCTCTCTCACCTTCCCCTTTCTCACCTCCCTCTCCCACCTCTTTTTCTCCTTCAGGGGTGGGGCCCCATGATTCCTTACAGCGGCCCTGTGAGTGAATGTACAAGTTCAGATGTGTCTTGATTCCTGTGTCTTGCTGACACACTGGGCACAGCGATGCAGCATCTGTCTCTACTTTGCCTTCTCCCCAAGCCCCCCCCACACAAAGAGAGGAAGGAAAGAAAATAACACTACAGAAGAGCAGCTTCGCTTTGCCCCATCTCCAGCTCCCACACTTCCAGTCTGTCAGCGTGCCGCTCTCTGTCAGCCCACCCCTCTCTGTAAGCACCCTCCTCTGTCATCCACCCCTCTGTCAGCCCCCCTCTCTCTCAGCCCCCCCCCTCTGTAAGCACCACCCCCCCTCTGTCAGCCCCTCTCTCTGTCAGCACCCCCTCTCTGCAGCCCACCCCCTGTCAGTCCCCCTTCTGTGTCAGCCCCCTCTCTCTCAGCACCCCCCCGTCAGCTCCCCCTCTCTGTCAGCTCCCCCTTTCTGTCAGCCCACCCCTCTCTGTTAGCACCCCCTCTCTGTAAGAACCCCCTCTTTGTCAGCCACCCTCTCTGTAAGCCACCCCCCTTTGTCAGCCCCTCTCTGTCAGCCCCCCTCTCTGTCAGCCCGCCCCTCTCTGTAAGCCACCCACCTTTGTCAGCCTCTCTCTTTCAGCCACCCTCTCTGTCAGCACCCCGTCTCTGTCAGTACCCCCTCTGTCAGTACCCCCTCTGTCAGCCCCCTCTCTGTCAGCCCTTCTCTCTGTAAGCACCCCCTCTTTGTCAGCCACCCCCCTTTGTCAGCCTCTCTCTGTCAGCCCCCTCTCTGTAAGCCACCCCCTTTGTCAGCCTCTCTCTGTCAGCCTCCCCCTCTGTCATCCCGCCCCTCTCTGTAAGCAACCCCCCTCTATCAGCCCACCCCCTCTGTCAGCCCACCCCCTCTCTGTCAAGCCCCCCTTCTATCAGCCCACCCCCTCTCTGTCAGCCACCCCCTCTCTGTCAGCACATTCCCTTTCTGTCACCCTCCTGTTTCAGCCCCCCTTTTTTTCAGCGCCCCCTCCCCCCTCTGTGAGCCCCCTTTCTCTGTGAGCTCACCCCCTCTCTGTCAGCACCCCCTCTCAGCAGCCCACCCCCGTCAGTCCCCCCTCTCTGTCAGCACCCGCTCTGTCAGCCTCCCCTCTTTGTCAGCACCCCCCTCTCTGTCAGCACCCCCTCTCTGTCAGCACCCTCTCTCTGTCAGCACCCCTCCTGTCAGCCCACTCTCTCTGTCAGCACCCCCCTCTGTCAGCCGCCCTCTCTGTAAGCACCCCCTCTCTGTCAGCCCCCCTCTGCCAGCTGGCCCCTCTCTGTCAGCACCCCCCCTCTGTCAGCGCCCCCTTTCTGTCACCACTCCCTCTCTGTCAGCGTCCCACTCTCTGTCAGCACTCCTCTCTGTCAGCCACCCCCTCTCTGTCAGCCCACCCCCTTTCTGTCAGCCCCCCTTTTTTCAGCACCCCCTCCCCCTGTGTCAGCCCACCCCCTCTCTGTCAGCCCACCCCCTTTCTGTCAGCCCCCCTTTTTTCAGCACCCCCTCCCCCTGTGTCAGCCCACCCCCACTCTGTCAGGCCCCTCTTTCTGTCAGCCCCCCTGTATCAGCCCACCCCCTCTTTGTCAGCGCCCCCTCTCTGTCAGCCCACCCCCTTTCTATCAGCCTCCTTTTTCAGTGCCCCCTCCCCCTCTGTCAGCCCACCCCCTCTCTGTCAGCCCCTCCTCTGTCAGCCACTTCCTCTCTCCCTGCCTCCTCCCCACTTTCTCTCACCCCCTTACCTCCTACTCTCTCTCCTTCCCCTTTTTCACCTCCCTCCCCCCACCTCTTTTTCTCTCTCTGGGGGTGGGGCCCAATGATTCCTAACAGCGGCCCTGTGAGTGAATGTACAAGTTCAGATGTGTCTTGATTCCTGTGTCTTGCCGACACACTGGGCACAGCGATGCAGCATCTGTCTCTACTTTGCCTTCTCCCCAAGCCCCCCCACACAAAGGGAGGAAGGAAAATAGCACTACAGAAGAGCAACTTCGCACCGCCCCAAACTCCAGCTCCCACACTTTCAGTCTGTCAGCCCGCCCCTCTCTGTAAGCAGCCCCCCTGTCATCCACCGCCTCTGTCAGTCCCCCTCTCTCTCAGCACCCCCCCTCTGTCAGCACCACCCCCCTCTGTTAGCCCCCCCTCTCTGTCAGCACCCCCTCTCTGCAGCCCACCCCCTGTCAGTCCCCCTTCTCTGTCAGCCCCCTCTCTCTCAGCACCCCCCGTCAGCCCCCCTCTCTGTCAGCCCCCCTCTCTGTCAGCACCCCCCTCTCTGTCAGCCCACCCCTCTCTGTTAGCACCCCCTCACTGTAAGTACCCCCTCTTTGTCAGGCACCCTCTCTGTAAGCCACCCCCTTTGTCAGCCCCTCTCTGTCAGCCCCCTCTCTGTCAGCTCCCCTCTCTGTCAGCCCGCCCCTCTCTGTAAGCCACCCCCCTTTGTCAGCCTCTCTCTGTCAGCCCCCCTCTCTGTCAGCACCCTCTCTGTCAGCCACCCTCTCTGTCAGCCCCCCCCTCTCTGTAAGCACCCCCTCTTTGTCAGCCACCCCCCTTTGTCAGCCTCTCTCTGTTAGCCCCCCCTCTCTGTCAGCCCGCCCCTCTCTGTAAGCCACCCCCCTTTGTCAGCCTCTCTCTGTCAGCCACCCCCTCTGTCAGCCCCCCTCTGTCAGCCTGCCCCTCTCTATAAGCAACCCCCCTCTGTCAGCCCACCCCCTCTGTCAGCCCACCCCCTCTCTGTCAGCACCCCCCTCTCTGTCAGCACCGCCCTCTGTCAGCCCACCCCCTCTCTGTCAGCGCCCCCCTCTGTCAAGCCCCCCTTTCTGTCAGCCCACCCTCTCTCTGTCAGGTCCCCCTTCTGTCAGCCCACCCCCTCTCTGTCAGCCACCCCTTCTCTGTCAGCACATCCCCTTTCTGTCACCCCCCTGTGTCAGCCCCCCTTTTTCTCAGCGCCCCCCCACCGTCTGTCAGGCCCCCCTCCTTCTGTCAGGCCCCCCATTTCTGTCAGCCCCCCTTTCTGTCAGCACCCCCCTCTCTGTCCGCCACTCCCTCTCTGTCAGCCCACCCCCTTTCTATCAGCCCCCCTTTTTTAGCGACCCCCCCCTCTGTCAGCCACCCCTCTCCCCTGCCTCCTCCCCCCTTTCTCTCACCCCCTTACCTCCTCCTCTCTCACCTTTCCCTTTCTCACCTCCCTCCCTCCACCTCTTTTCCTCCCTCAGGGGGTAGGGGCCCCATGATTCCTAACAGCGGCCCTGTGAGTGAATGTACAAGTTCAGATGTGTCTTGATTCCTGTGTCTTGCCGACACACTGGACACAGCGATACAGCATCTGCCTCTACTTTGCCTTCTCCTCAAGCCCCCCCCACACAATGGAAGGAAGGAAGGAAAATGGCACTACAGAAGAGCAGCTTCGCACCACCCCAAACTCCAGCTCCCACACTTCCAGGCTCGAAACGGCTCTCGCTAAGGCAGATTAATGTGGGTCTTTAGGGGCAAGGGACACTGATGGGAGGGGGTTCCCTGATCTAATAGAGATCTCTAGGGGGGGTGCTGATATAAGGGAACTCTGAGCTAATGTAGAGGGGGGTGCTGACTGCTGGTGACTCATTATATTAGCAGTCAGCACCCCCCCTTAGAGTCCCCCCATTATATCAGCACCCCCCCCCCCCTCCCTAGAGACCTCTATTAAACAAGGGGAACTATCCTTATATCAGCACCCACACTACATCAGTGTGTCCTTATATTACCCCCCCCCATATCACAGTCCCCTTATATCAGCACCCCCCTTAGAGACTGACAGTTTGTCTCTAAAGAGGGTCAGATATAGGGGACTCTGATCTAAAAAAAAACAAAAAACACCTAAAATAACACTAGAACGCCTCGGAAAAAAAACTATGCAAAAATAAATAAAAATGCAGTGCAACCTCCCCCTATAATTATATTAACTTAAATGTGAAAAAAGAATTGTGAATGGTGGTGGAAACCGCAAAGGATAATCCAAGTATTTATACACTCCAATCTTATTTAAACATATACTGTGCAATTGCCATACACATATAATAATGTATGAATAGTGTGTAAATCCATTCCAAAATGGGTTCTGCTAATATCCAATTTATCTAACTCAAAAGGAAATTGGATATTAGCACATTTTGGAATGGATTGGTGGTTTACACCACTATTTTTTATACAGTATTACCTGTATATGTGTATGGAGATTGCACAGTATATGTTTAAATAAGATTGGAGTGTATTAATACTTGGATTACTCTTTGTGGTTTCCACCATCATTTACAATAATTTTTTCACATATGAATATAATTATAGGCAGAGGTTGTGCTGCATTTTTTCCATTTCCATTTTTTTGGGTCTCTAATGCCACGTACACACGACCGGACTTTACATCATACTTGGTCCTGCGGACCAGAGTCCGTCGGACAATTCGATCGTGTGTGGGCTCCAGCGGACTTTTTTCCCCCAAAAGTTCGACGGACCTAGAAATGAAACATGTTTCAAATCTTTTCGACGGACTCGAGTCCGGTCGAAAAGTCAGTTCGTCTGTATGCTAGTACGACGGACAAAAAACGATGCTAGGGCAGCTATTGGCTACTGGCTATGAACTTCCTTGTTTTAGTCTGGTCGTATGTCATCACATACGAATCCGTTGGACTTTGGTTGATCGTGTGTAGGCAAGTCCGTTCATTCGGAAAGTCCGTCGTAAAGTCCGTTGAAAAGTCCGCCAGACAAAGTCTGCCGTAAAGTCTGGTAGTGTGTATGCGGCATAAGGGGAGCACTGATATAAGGGGACTCTGATCTAATGGGGGTCCTCTGTGGGAGGCCCCTGTATTATGAAGGGGGTAACACTGACCCCTATATTATGAGGGGGGGTGACCCTGACCCCTATATTATGAGGGGGGTGACCCTGACCCCTGTGTTATGGGGGTAGCACTGACCAATAAAGGCATTATTGCTCTCCTTAGTGCACCAAAAGATGTCCCAGGTCTTTACAATCCTATAGTGTATGCTACAAAAAAAATTTGCCATGCACCTCTAATCTTCACCCCTGTCAGCCATGCAAACCGTGCTGAGGAAACTAGGTCAGGATGTGGCCGCCTTGAAACAGGAGGTAGCCCCGCTAAGAAGGACAAATCCCAGTCCCATAGGGGCGAGAACCCAGTGCGCAGGGACCCTGAAGAGGACCCTAAATGCTGGCAGTGCATGTACACATCTCCAGGAACTATGGGTGGTCTGGATTCAGAAACCCATCCAGGCTCTCTTTAAAGTGATTGTAACGTCTTGTTTTTTTTTCTATAAAAATAACAAACGTGTTATACTTACCTCCTCTGTGCAGTGGATTTGCACAAAGCAGCCCAGATCCTCCTCTTCTCGGGTCCCTCTTCTGTGCTCCTGGCCCCTCCCTCCTATTGAGTGCCCCCACAGCAAGCAGCCTGCTATTGGGGCACCTGAGCTGAGTCACAGCTCCATGTGTCCATTCAGACATGGAGCCATGGCCTGGCCCCACCCCTCTGTCTCTCCTGATTGGCTAGCTGACTTTGACTCTTGGATGGCTGAGACACTTGTGGACCTGGCTGGACAGAGATGGGGCTCAGGTAAGATTTAAGGTGGCTGAGAGGGGCTGCTGCACACAGAAGGCTTTTTATCTTAATGCATAGAATGCATTTCTGAATTCTGAATAACAGGCAAGAGGTCCCATGCCTAACTGACACGGGGTCAGAGGTCACGGTCATGGAATATGATTTCTATGTGCAGAGATTTGGAGCACGAGAACAGTTAGACCCCTGCTGGGTGTCCCTTGGATCGGCCAATAATCTACCCATCCTGGTTGAAGGCATCACCTGGGTAAGGATTCAAATTGAAGACTAGGGATGAGCCAAACACCCCCTGGTTTGGTTCGCAGCAGAACATGCGAACAGGCAAAAAATTTGTGCGAATACCGTTAAAGTCTATGGGACGCGAACATGAAAAATCAAAAGTACTCATTTTAAAGACTTATATGCAAGTTATTGCCATAAAAACTGTTTGGGGACCTTGGTATCAATGCAAAAAAAAGTTTAAAAATGGCCGTTTTTTTTAGGAGCAGTGATTTTAATAATGCTTAAAGTGAAACAATAAAAATGAAATAGTCTGCCTGTAAAGTAGTGCAACTTTCCCATGTTTATGTAGCAGTGCCCCCGTTGGGTCTCTGCGTGTTTCAGCATCCACACATCACCCTGCTTGGTCAGACATCCTTTTTAGGCGCTTGCTTGTTTTTGTTGTTTTTATTAGGGAATTAAACTTGGATGGGGAAAAGGGACATGGGATGCCCACTGATGAATATTTCTTAGATGAAAATAAACGTAGTTGAATCTATACTGACAGTCTCTGTTACCTCACATCTCCTTCAGCACACTACTTGAGATCACTTGCTTTCCTCACACTGTCCAATTCTAGATTCCTGTCACCGCTAGCACATGGCTAGGCCTCACTCTGAATAAGTCCTAAAATTTTCCTAGTAGCCATTTGCAGGCGAGGGTCTTCAGTCCCCTCTGTAGTAGCAACCATTTTGAAGAAGATAATTGAGCTAACTGATCCTTGGTGGACTACTGATCCCAGCACATCTGATGCAAATCCTGCCGACCCTCCTGGCTGCAGCTACTTGACTTTAACAACACCACAGTCTCTCCCTCTGGCTCCACATCCAATCCTGGCATGTCTCTCCCAGAGCTTCTCACTGTGCTTCTCACTCACCGACCCTGGCATGGATCCCTCCTGAATGACTTTCCTGGCCGCGCTTCCCGCTGTCTTCCTCCTGCTCCAGTTCCAGGACACCACTCAATGACCGTGTAAAGAGAGGCTCCCTCCCAGCTCCCGAGCTCCAGGCCCGAGGTCACCCCCCCCCCATTAATTAGGTCCCTCAAGGGCCACCACGGCCTAACTTGCTATCATCTCATTTCTTCCACCTGACAACTCCTCCCACAACAGGCTGACCAGGGATATATATAGAAGGCCTGCCCCCCTGCCAATCCTAGTTGGGGATTGGTCAGGGCTCCCAAATACACCCCATGTCACTCCAGCACTCTGCCCTGCCTCTTCTCCAGAATCTTCTCACTGGAAACAAAGACGCCAGAGAGCTGAAGCACATGTCAGTCACCTGCTGTTACACTAAACCACTCCCCTGCCCCCAGATCAAAAACAAACAGGCCTAGCTCTAAATGTACCTACAATGACAGTAAAAACACAAACACTACTCTAGCACCTACCTACGTAAGGTAGAGGGTGCTACATTTCTAACAGTACCACAGCAAAATGACATTTCTAAAGGAAAAAATGTCATTTAAAACTGCTCATGGCTGTAATGTATTGTCAGATCCTGGCAATATAGATAAAAATCATTGAAAACAACGGTGTGGGTCCCCCCCCCAGTCCATTACCAGGCCCTTCACGCCAAAAATGCCCCCCCAAAAATGACGTGGATGTCCCCACCAAAATCCAAACCAGGCCCTTCAGGTCTGGTATGGATATTAAGGGGAACCCCACAACAAAATGTAAAAAAAAATGGCGAGGGGTTCCCCCAGACCCCAAGGCACTATATACTCAGAACAGCAGTATATATACTATACGGACTGCACTATATACTCTGCAGAAAAATTGGGCTTAGGTGTTGGTGGTGCCAGAACAGGTAACCCCTCACAGTTACTCTTGTTAGGTGCAGGAACGGGCCCTGCTTAACTATTATTTCAAAAATTATAATTACATGCCCCTGTTAAACAGGAGCAGAAAAATTGGGCCTTTGGTTTTGGTGGTGCCAAAAAACTGTAATGCCCCATACACACGAGCAGAATTTCCGTCAGAAAAATCTTGGATGTTTTTTCCGACGGAATTCCTCTCAAGCTTGGCTTGCATACACACGGTCACACAAAAGTTCTCTGAACTTTCGAACATCAAGAATGCGGTGACATACAATACTTCGACAAGCCGAGAAAATGAAGTTCAATGCTTCCGAGCATGAATCTAATTGTTTCCGAGCATACGTAGGAATTTTGCGCATCGGAATTGGTACAGACGATCGAAATTTTCGAACGGAACTTTTTCCGACCGATAAATAGAGAACATGCTCTCAATCTTTTGCTGGCTGGAATTCTGCCAGCAAAAGTCCGATGGAGCATACACACGGTCACATTTTACGACCAAAAGCTCTCATTGGAGTTTTGCTGGAGGCATTTCCGATCGTGTGTACGTGGCATAAGCCTTCACAGTTACTCTTGTTGGGCGCAGGAACGGGCCCTGCTGTTAAATATTATATAAAAAATTGTAATTACATGCCCCTGTTATACAGGGGCATAAAAATTGGGCCTTTGGTTTTGGTGGTGCCAGAACACTGTAACCGCTCACAGTTACTCTTGTTGGGTGCAGGAACAGGCCCTGCTTAACTATTATTGCAAAAAAATTTAATTACATGCCCCTGTTAAACAGGGGCAGAAAAATTGGGCCTTGGGTGGTGGTGGTGCCTAACACTTTACCCCTCACAGATACTCTTGTTCTGCGCAGGAACGTGCCCTGCTGTGAAGTATATGTATATATATATGTTATATAAAAAATTTTAATGTACACCCTGTACAACCACTTTTACCTACAGGTAAGCCTATATTAAGGCTTACCTGTAGGTGCTGGAAATATCTCCTAAACCTCCACGGTTTAGTAGATATTTACTAAAAAGCCGAGCGCCGATGACTGTGGCGCATGTGACTCCGGCCAGTAACAGAGCTGGAGTTCACGGCCCCGGAAGGAAGAGGGGCAAAGATGGACGCTCCCTGCTAGTGGGGACAACGGAGACATTGCGGGATTCTGTGTCAGGTAAGTGACACATAATGGGCTACTATGTGATGCATAGTAGCCCATTATGCTTTACCTTTGCAGAGAAATAAAGAGAAAGTAAAACCCACCAGGGTTTACTTCCTCTTTAAACATGGGCAGAAAAATTGGGCCTTGGGTGGTGGTTGTGGTGGTGCCACAATACTGTAACCCCTCACAGATACTCTTGTTGGGCACAGGAACGGGCCTGGCTGTGAAATATTATATCAAAAATGTAATTAAATGCCCATGTTAAACAGGGCCAGAAAAATTGGGCCTTGGGTGATGGTGATGGTGCCACAACACTGTAATCCCTCACAGTTACACTGGTTGAGTGCGGGAACGGGCAGTGTTGTGAAATATTATATTAAAAATTGTAATAACATGCCCCTGTTTAAACACGGGCAGAAAAAATGGGCCTTGGGTGGTGGTGGTGCCCTAAACCAAAATATGGTTGAAAGCTAGCATCATCAAGATTGAAGAGGAATAAGATGGGCAGCATAGGCAGTCTTCAACGGATCCCAGATCCATAGCAAATTTAATCAGTTACATCAGCATCAGGTGCTTGATAGCTGCTGATCCAGGACTGATTCATTTTTTATGAATGTGAGCCTATAAACGGAGTCTGTGGACAGGCACACTCTTTGATCCATTACAAACCCTCCAGCAGCACTGAATGTGCATTCAGAAAGCACGCTGGATACAGGAAAGGCTAGTAACTCAATTGCATATTGAGCAAGTTCTGCCCAGTGGTCCATCCTTAAGACCCAGTAACCCAGTGGATGCTCTGTTGGAAAGGTCTCCATGTCTGCTCTTGCCCCTAGATATTCCTGCACCATATAATGCAGACACTGGTGATGGTTGCTTGAACCAATCAGACCTTGGCGCTGTGGACTGAAAAATTGTTTAAAGGCATCGGTCGGCCGGCCACCTTCTCCACCGCTCTTTCTCTGACTTAACGAAACCTCAGCAACACAATGTCCAGCACCAGGAAATGGTAACCTCCCAGGGTCTGGAAATGTGTTACACAAACCTTTCTTCAAGGCCTCCTGAAGATGTTTCATCCTTTGCTCCCTCTGTGAAGGTAGGATGAGTTCTTCGAGTTTACCCTTGTAACATGGACCAAGAAGGGTTGCCAGCCAGTAATGATCCCTCTCCTTGATACCACAAATCCTAGGGTCCCTTCACAGGCTTTACAGAATCCGGGAGGCCATACAGCGTAAGTTTGCAGAAGCATTCCATTCTGAGTCCCCTGGGTCACTAAGGATCACATTATCCGCAATTGCCATCTCCCAGCCACGTACAACTCCTTGGGTTTCTGGGGACTGAAAACCATCCCTTGAAGACTGCTGCTGAGTGTCAACCTCTACATCCATGCTGACACAATCCTTCTCCTCTACTTCCTGTGTGTTTGGCGGGACCGCAGGAATGCTATCTGGATAAAAGAGGCCTTGAGAGCAAAGGAAGTCCTCCTCTTCCTCCTGCTGTTCTGCCTCAAGTTCCCTGTTCATGATTCCACGAAGTGTGTGCTCCAGCAGGAAGACTAGAGGGACGGTGTCACTGATGCTTGCATTGTCGCTGCTCACCATCCTTGTGGCCTCCTCAAATGGTGACAGGACAGTGCATGCATCCTTGATCAGTAGCCAGTGGTGTGACGAAAAGAACCCAAGCTGCCCTGACATTGTCCTGGTGCCATACTCACACAGGTACTCATCAATGGCCCTTTGCTGTGTGTGCAGCTGCTGCAGCATTACCAACATTGAGTTCCACCTGGTGGGCGTGTCACAAATGAGGCAGTTGGTGGGCAGGTTGCATTCCCTTTGAATGTCAGCCAGCCGAGCACTGGCATTGTATGACCGGCGGAAATGACCACAGACTTTTCTGGCCTGCCTCAGGAGATCTTGTAAACCTGGGTACCTGGTCAAGAACTGCTGCACCACCAAATTCAGGATGTGTGCCAAACATGGAACATGGGTCAAGTGTCCCTGTCAGAGGACGTATAGAAGGTTGGTGCCATTGTCGCATACAACTATTCCTGGCTGAGCTGGCATGGCGTCAACCACCTCTGAGCCTGCCCCTGCAGAGCTGACAGAATCTCTGCCCCAGTGTGGCTCCTGTCCCCTAGGCAGACCAACTCAAGCACCGCATGGCATCTTTTAGCCTGACTACTTGCATAGCCCCTTGAACGCTTACGGAGCACTGATGGTTCAGAGGACAAATCTGCAGAAGAGGCCATAGAGGAAGAAGAAGAGGAGGGGGTGGATGAGAGAGTTGTGGCAGAATTACCACTAGGTTTTTGGAGGCGTGGTAGCAGAACAAGCTCCAACAACACTGAACCCTGTCCTGCATCCTTCCCAGCTGCAAGCAGAGTTACCCAGGGCGCCTTGAAGGAAAGGTAACTTCCCTGCCCATGCCTGATGGACCATAAGTCAGCGGTAATATGAACCTTACTGCTGACCGCCCTGTCCAACGAGGCCAAAACATTGCCTTCCAAATGCCGGCGAGAGAGCTGAAATGGTCTTCCGTGAAAAGAAATGGCGTTTTGGAATCTGCCACTGTGGTACAGCACATTCCACAAATTCACGAATGGGGGCAAAGTCTACCAGCTGAAAAGGCAGCAGTTGCAGTGCTGGCAATTTGTCCAAGCTAGCATTTAGACGCTGACAATGTAGATGGTTGGGACCGAATTTCTTTTTACGGTTCAGCAACTGGGGTAGGGAAATTTGCTTGCTAAAATCAATTGGTGGTCTACTGCAGATTGGCTGCAAGTACTTATTGCTATACCTTCATTCCTCTCAGTGCAGGTTTTTGAAAGGACTGCAGGTATAGTAGGGTTGGAGATTTCAGATGAGGAGCAAGGAGAAGTCCTGCTTTTTTTCGATGTGTGTCTTTTAAGTGCTGTTGCCAATGGACTGAATGGCAGGTCGTCATATGCCTGGTCAAGCATGTGGTGCCCAAGCGGCTGCTGTTCTGGTCACGCTTGATCCGCTTCAGATATAGGTTGCAAACAGCAACGGTGCGATCTGCTGCACATGTGTCAAAAAAGGCCCACATCAAGGAACTTTTAAAAGTCAGCGGGAAATCAGCAGTGCCCTGCACCTGCGGAGCTCTGCGTTTTGATGCAGTAGGGTGGCTGCCTCTAAGCTGCCCCCTAGAGGACATCCTGCCTCATTGGAGTTGTGCCTCCTCCTCCTCACTTTCCTCCTCTCTTCGCTCAGGCACCCAAGTACAGTCAGTGACCTCATCATCCCCTCCCTCCTCATCACTGGAGAAAACTTGGCAGTATGCTGCAGCTCGGGGAACCTGACTGACAATTTCTTGTCCTTCTGTGGCACCACCTGCTCTCTCTAGGCTCACGTTACTCCCTTCCTCAACCAACATTGGAGCCTTCAAATCGCTGAGCATCTTCCAGCAGCATGTAACCGACACTGTGGTCGAATAATTCTGGGGACTCTTCCATGCATGATGGTGGGGTTACGAAAGGAGTGACTGTGGACAAGGAGCCGGTGAAATAGGCCGCTTTGGCAGCTGCATTGAAAGGAAAACTACTCTGAGCCTAGGTGACAGAGGGTGAAGATGGCTTTGTTATCCACTCCACCAACTCTTCTGCATGTTGTGGCTCAATAACATGGCCAGCAGCAGAAAAAAAAGGGCAAGCGTGCCCCACGGCCACCTGCAGAGGATGCACCATGTCCACGACCACCACTTTTGACCATAGACACAGAGGCTGCTTGCCCTCTTTTAGTGGCCTGTGAGCGTCTGCCTCTCCTTGGTGGCCTTCCAGACATGATGTATTTTTTGTTTTGCAACAGCACACTACACTGTATTATATACTGTGTACACTGCCTGAAGTGTATTAGAAACAGTACACCACAAATGGACTGTAGATATAGGCTACACTGAATGCAGAATATATATATATATGTATGTGTGTGTGTGTGTGTGTGTGTGTGTGTGTGTGTGTATATCTCTATCACGTACACTGCCACTAACTGAACACCTGCCTGTTTAATATAACTCAAGTTATCTCTCTGTCCACGCCAACAACACTACACATAGCCGCTATGTAAGCAGCCTTATATAGTGTGGGGCATGGATTTAGCCCCCTGTGCCATGATTGGCCAAAAGCACCTTCTCTTTGGCCTATTATGGCTCTCTCAGCAGAGCACTCTGTGATTGGCCAAAGCATGCAGGCCAGGTGCATGCTTTGGCCAATCACCATACAGCAATGCACTGCGATCTCGAAGTGCATTATAGGGCATTTGAATTTCCCGCAAACGCCCCATAATATTTGCTGTTCTGAGAATGGGTGAACACCCAATGTTCGAGTCTAACTTATGTTCGACCCGAACATCGAGCTCATCCATTTTGAAGACCAGGTGGTGGAACAGGTAGGGGTAGTGGTGACCCAGAAGTCAGTAAACCCAGCTGTATCTGTCGTGCTGGGAATGTCGTGAATGCCTTTAAAAAGACTGGGACTTACCCTGCCTGTTGGCAAAATATGAACATTCAGGCCAGGGGGCAGGTGGTTGTGGCCTGCAAGGCTCTGAGTATTCCAGTCCTGTGAAGCCCAGCATAGGGCAACCAAAAGCAACCGGAGCAAGTAGGAGTGGTCCGTACACCCCCCCAAGCAAAAGTTACTCTTGGCACCCTTACAAGAAGTGGTCTGATCACTCCCTTTTGGGGCTTACCAGAAATTACAGGTGGTCACCGTTATGGTCAAACCCTGCAAGGATCCAGTGACATCAGGAGAGTGGCTAGTGGGCTGTACCCTATCCAAGGTCCATTAGGAAGAGTCCTGGTGCAACTGGTCAACCTCTGAACCACACCAATATCGCTGCCCAGACACACCATATTGACTGATCTCTATGCAGCACCTTGCCACTGTATCTCTGGGGCCCAACTAGGGATGGAAGAGATCTGTGCCCCTCTACAGGCAGCTACGGTCTCCTGGGACGAAACACCAAATGCAGGTCCCTACTAGAGCAGATGGACATTACCTTCAAAGACTTTTCCCTACCTCAACAGAGACTGCTTCATCAGCTGTTGGAAAAACACCTGCTGGTTTTCACCACCAGTCCAGAGGACTACGGGTTCACCGAAGCCATCGACCACTCCATACACATGGGGGACACACTGCCCATCCGGGAGCGGCACCGTCACATTTCCCCAGCATTGTGCCAAGAGGTTAGTTAGTCTGTAACATGCTTCAGAGTGGAGTGATCAAAGAAAGCTGCAGTCCATGGGCCGGTCCTGTTGGCCTGGTGCGAAAGAAGGTTGGAAGTCTATGGTTCTGCTTGGACTACAGTAAGCTCAATGCATGCACCCACTGGGATGCCTACCCACTTCCTCGAGTCGCCTTCTTCTCCACCCTAGATATAGCCAGTGGCTACTGGGAAGCCCTGGTGTCAGACCAAGACCGAGACAAAAACTGCCTTCATCACGCCCTAGGGATTATTCAAATTTAATCACATGCCCTTCAGCTTCAATAACTTTCCAAGCACCTTACAGCACTTAAAGGGAAAGATGTCTTAGAGACTTCAACTTCTAGACTGCATTAGTTTACCTAGATAATATCATCATCTTTTCCAAATTATTTGAAAGACATGTTAAACATGTGGACTGGGTTTTGTTAAAGAATGCCAAGCACACCCAAGGAAGCAAACTGGAGCCCAAGTGGGAGAACACCCCGTGCTGGGTGGTGGGACAGCCTTTCCCACATACCCTTGTCTAAGATCTGTTCTCGGATGGGCCAGACCCTGTGAAGAAGTGACTACATCAAATTATGCTGAGACCTTGCATGCTGGGTGAGAACTGCTCCAGGAAGCCTACCAATGGCTAGGAGGCATTTGACGCCGCAAATCTTCCTCTGGTGTGAGACAGTCCCACTGACTGGTACCTGCCGCCCCTTGTGCTTGTGTCTCTGGCCTATCATTGTCCTGAGCCTGGCGACATCAGAGTTGGGAGCCTGGAAGGCCCATCCACCCTATCCAGCACCCCAAATTGTATGGATTCAACCGAGGAATCAACTTTGGTCTCAGGTGAGGAGAAAATATTAGATATGCCTGATCCCCTGCCACCTGAGGCCCCTCCAGTCACTGTCTGTAGCTGAACCTTTACCAAGTGACTCTACGGAAAATCAAGAGAACCGGCGCCCTCTATTCTGACTATTTTGTTTTAAACTGTTAATTGTTCTGCCTTAACTATACTCTAATTGTGTTTTTAATACCAGTATTATTGTTGTTTCCAGAGCCTCTTTAAAGCCCTAGCTGCCAGATTTGGCTTGCATTTTGCAGATTGGTAGAGTAGAGACAGGTACCCAACCTGTTAGGGTCAGAATTAGCGGCAGGGAATGATTCCTGATGAGGAGGGAAAGTGCAGGGTTTGCAACTTTCCTGGACATCTCCCGCTTGGGCACAAGACGACCAGGCCACATTCTGCCCCTTTCAACAGAAGCTGTCGGTTCGGCTGAATCCTGCTCTATACATGCCATTGGAATTGTCAGTGTTCCTGACTGGGCTGCCTTCCCTCTGGGTATTTATGAACTGTCTTTGCATTATTTCAATACAAGTTCTTTCATTGCACTGGCACCGTGAGTGGTATTGCTGCCACACTATGCTGCACCCCACCTATAGGCATGGTGGGTGCTGCCGGGTAGAGGACCCGGGAGCGATGTGTAAAACTTCACTTCCGGGTCCTGATGTCACTTTTCCCAGGCAGTATAATTCATTTTTGTCACCAAAATGCATCACATAGGGGACTTTTTGTCTCTTTATATGATGAGAAATAAGTTTAGTAAAAAAAAAAAAAAAAAAAAACGTACATTTTTTTTTGAGGCCCCCCCACTACCATATACATGCAAGTGAGAACCTAAATGCACATGTAGGGGGAGCCTGCGCATGGAAATCTTGATTGCGCTACATACAGTATGTTATATATTGTCGCACATATGGGCTTTTAAAGCGTCGCTTTTGGAAAATTTAAGGTACCAAAGTTTGTCACCATTTCACAAATGCATGCAATTTTAAAGCTCATCTTTTATATTTTCCCCAAAATATTGGGTGATATATTGTGCTTATGTACCCTAAAATTACATTTAGGCTCGATTCACACCTATGCATGTTGCTTTTGAGCGTTTTTGGAGGTTTTTTTTTCATGCTTGCCACGTTTTTGAGCAGCGTTTTTGCGGCGTTTTTGCCGCGATTTGCGTTTTGCGTTTTTTTTTTTTTTTTTTACAGTTTTTTTTTTACAGTCAAAAAAAAAATTTAAAAAAAATTAAAAAAAAAAAAAAAAAACAAAAACGGCAAAAACGCATCAAAAACGCATCAAAAACGCTGCAAAAACGCTGCAAAAACGGTGCACTTGCGTTTTTGATGCTTGTCCATTGAATTCTATTACATGCAAAACGCTGCATTTTGCATGAAAAAAAGTCCCTGACCCTTTCCAAAAATGCAGAGAAACAAAAAGGCATTGATGTGAACATGTTCCATAGGAACCCATGTTAAAAAATTCCCGTGCATTTCTGCAAAATGCTAAATGCATCAAAAAACGCGCTAGTGTGAATGGAGCCTTAGTGTGTTTTTGAAATGTTGTGCTTCGCAAACCATTGCACTAAATTTGTGCAACATATAAAATTGGAACTACCACTATTTTATTCTCTAGACGAGTGTCTGCTTTCAGAAAATATATAGAGTTTAGGGGTTTTACATAATCTACAGGTCTGAATGATTTTTTAAAACATGTTTGCAGAAAAATGCAAAAATGTCTCTGACAGTGACAGGGTTAAAGACAATTCATAATCTAACAAATACAGTGCTGCATTAATTTGTGTCTTTCTGGAGTTTAAATTTAACTCTACCGGTACTTAAAACAGATACATCCGAACCTTTATAATGTTTACTACAATTTTAAAATAGTAGTAGCTGGTGAATCATTTTTAGATATCTAGCCCTTTTCTTGCCATGCCACTGTATTATTATAAATTGTCTTTCTAAGTAGAAATAGCCTCTTGATATCCAGTAATTTCCTCTACACACAAGAGGCAGACATACTAAATTAAATTATTTCAGCCAGTTCTTCAGTGATGTTCCTGAGTCTGGATAACATGACTACTGGAATGTACAATAAAACGGCATATATTGCATCCAGTAACATCACCTGCTGCAAGCTTATATGTGAACTGGGATAAGCAAACATTGTCTAAATGTAAGAGACATGTGTATTCCTACTTGAATCTTTGTGTATTTCTTCCCGATCTGTTCAGTAATCCAGTGTGAAACCTTTCTCTGTGTTCAGGAGCTTTCTGTAAAGCAGACTGGTCAATGCTGTTCTCTCTCTGTGTAGGATAACTGGTCATGTCTCCACCCCTGCCTGTAGTTTTCTGCAGGCAGGCTGTAGTGGGTGGGACCTGCTGGGTCCCTCCTACAGCTCTACTCCCTTAACAGGCTATGTACAAAGCAGTGGTGATGTAAGAAAAGAAGATGTTGCACTCCTCGATGTCTTTATTTGTAATATCACATGCACATCACAGTTAACTTTTATTGTCTTCATCCTGTGCGTGATGTGCATGTGATATTTCCAATAAAGACATTGAAGAGTGCAACTAATTCCGGATTTCTTTACTTACATGTATCTGCAAACAGGCTGTGCTTAGTACCTTGGAATTTGCTTGCAGTAAAGGCAATCTAGACAAGTTCACCTGGAGCGGCACAGGACTTTTGCATTATGACACAGTGATGATGTCAACATTAACACTACTTTCAACTGGGATTGCAAGGGCAATTGCTGTACACAAAGTAGATGTATATCTTTTGTGGCCAGTAAGAACTAAGAAAAATGAACAAAGCATATCCTTCAATAGTGTGTACTTGCCTTAGTCTATAATGCTTAGTGTGAATTCTGTCTGCTGTGTGTACTTCTGACAGTTTATTATTTATAATATGTAAGTTATTTATAATATGTAGGTTATTTACATAGAAACACAGGGTCTGCAGGTGAGTCATCTGTACACGGCAATAGGCAGAGCTGAGCAGCATTAGTAACAGAACTTCACACTGAGATAACGGACACAGCACGGGACTAAAACTTCAAGGGACAAGGGAAGTTGAACTGGGATAGTTGACAAGTATGAGGCAGCTGCTTTAGGCCCCACAACAACGATGGAGCCCAGGGCAGGTGCCCCTTTTGCCCTGCCTTAAAGATGGCCCTGAGTGAAGTGGCAGTGTCAGCCTATGGTTAAAATCAATGTGTACAGCAGAGTTGTCAATATATAGAGCTCCAGCTTACCAGCCACACAGAGGGGATATCATCCCATGGCCACAGCAACGAAGGAACTACATAGTGCCCCAGGGCTCCTGCCCGGCGATGCCCGCACTGCCAGATTGGCGTGTGATGTCACCGGGCCTGGCCCTGTATTTTGTTTGGTCTGCTAAAATGAACTTCCCTATTATGACCCAGCTTTAAATTTGAGAGGATCTGACCCAGACTCACTGCATCTGTTACTAAGGTGCGTTATAGCAAAAATACATATCTATAGAAATATTTGTGAACACTAGTTATATTTCACAAGTATGCATGCTATTTGAATATCTTATTTGTACCATTCCTTGCTAGATGGAGAATAAGCTGTCCCCCTGTGTGTATGGGGCTCCTGTATTTGCTGGTGCAGACTTACCTTTGGTTCTATGCCCCCTGACAGTGTCCCGGGTAAGACAGCTGTCATGAATCTGCAGTAATACTTTCATGCCCTGTCTGTCTCTTACCTGGTCTGTGTATGAGCCTTAGGGCCTGCACTCTCATACCTGCATGGTTAAGTAATCTTTCCTCAGTGTGGCTCCACCCTAGCCTCAACAGGAACCACTATTTAAAACTGTATTCTCCAAGCCTGCCTTGCCGAGCAATATTCTGTGTTTGGTTTCCTGTCTCCTGCTTGCCGTGTGCTCTACGTCTGTTTTTGTTACTGATTTTGGCTTGTTCTTTGATCTTTCTTTGTTCTATCCTTGCCTGCTTGTTACCCTGACCTTTGGCGTGTTCTCTGTCTATCCATGTCTGCTAGTTGCCCCAAACTTTGGCTTATCTCCTGATTATCCCTTGTTGTCCTGGGCTGCTGCTTCCTCTCTATCCTCCTGTAGCCTACCATGAGTGTGAGCTGGGAGACCCTGGGGGCTGCGACCGGGAGCCAGTTGCAGCGCAGTCCATCCTCACCATTAGAAGCTCTGGTGAACACCTGCTGGCTCTTAGACTCCGCGCCCTGAAGAATCTTATGCTCCAGCTCCCAGTGGGATCCGTGTTGGTGCTCCAGTGGACCTGCCTTCCTGAACCACCCAGAGTTCCATCCGCAGCAGTCAGCCGTAGGGTCCACTACCGTAGCAGTACACTCCTGACTCCAACGGTGTGCATCTGTCACCTGGACTCAGGTGACCTGACAACAGCACTCATGTCTCTGTATATGTACATTGTTGTATGATATTTGTATTTTAATGCTGATGTAATTAATTATTTTCTTTTTCTACACTTTATTCAATTTGATTGCGCTTTAACTTTAGTTAATAAGCTCCTGAAGAAGCGGTGGCCTTCCCCGCGAATCATATTGAGCACTTAACACGCAGATGGTATTTGTTAAAGCTGACAATGGTTAAATTTCCAGAAGTCACTCCATCTGTGATTTTTTTTTTTTTTTTTAGAGCATAACACCTGGGACACACTGTTGCCCATTTTAAATGTTGTTGTAATAAAGATTTATATATTTTACCTCTCCGGTGTTCTTTAAGCCTATGTACGGTACCATGAAAGTCCACTCCAGCCACCTCCCACTTTTCTTTACGTTTGCTTAATTATAATTAAGGATTATGATTAAGCAAACTTGTTTCATGAAATGCGTCAACCTCTGCTGTGTCCATGTCTATATCTTTGTTGCCTTGATGTTTTACTTGGAATAAAGCTACATTATCATCTTCTACACTTTGGCGTGTGTACAATATGTTGTTTTTGTTGGCTATCTATCCAGACTGTGGACTGGACCTGCACCTAATTAGTAGAGGAGAGGCACAACCTTGCTTTTCTGCTAAACAGTTGAGTAGATTTACATACAGACATAGAATTATATATGCAGTATGTTTACTGTGTCACCTGCCAAAAGAATTGTAATTTTGTCCGGCTACTGCTGTGATTGCGCAGAAAGATCATTTGTATTCTTTGCGGTTTTACTTTATTGCTTCTTAGTAAAGATACTAATTTACTGTCCAGTGAACAAACGAGAGTTGGAGAGGTGACATAGGAAACTGCATTGTTATCCCCTGCCAGCCAATGTAGAGTGATAGAGATGTGTAAATTAGAAGACTTCAGCCCCGGAAGAATTTACCCCCTTCCTGACCAGAGCGTTTTTTGTGATTCAGCACTGCGTCCCTTTAACTAACAGTTGCGCGGTCGTGCAACATTGTACCCAAACAAAATTGACGTCTTTTTTTTTTCCCACAAATAGAGCTTTCTTTTGGTGGTATTTGATCGCCTCTGTGATTTTTATTTTTTGCGCTATAAACAAAAAGAACTGCAATTTTGAAAAAAACACAATTTCTCATTCGTTCATTGACAGACACAGCCTTCTTTATTCAGAACGGTAGGGTTATATCATCTCCGCAGGAGTAGGACTAGGCAGAACAAAAAAAAAACCCCTGGCTACGCCCATGGGCTGTCTTTTGTCAGTATATAACCCCATTCCTGCTCTAGGTATTTAGTTTTTTTCTGCCTAGTCAGGAGTAAGGACCTAGTTCCCTGCTGGGATCTCTAGTCCTGGGAATTTTGTTGTTGTTTGTATATCTCCCAGGAAAAAGAGAAGATAACAATTAGCTGCTAGGCTGGGCGATGGGCTGGACGCTTGATCCAGTGGTCACCCCAGTCTGGCCATCGAGCGCGCGCAGACCACAGCTACGCGCTAGGTCGGCCGCGACATAGCCCCACTGGACAAGGGCTGGCCCTGTGAGTTAAATGTCTTGCGAGGTCGCTTACGATCGAGTCTCAGCCTGTGTCGCAGCGTTCCTCATGGCCGACAGCCCCCCCACTTCGGTGGCGAGGAGGATCTGTCTGGGAGCGTTACCCACGCTTTTCGTTGGAAAGGTAACTAAGGGGTCCCCTCCTCTCCTTCCCCGAAGTGGTGTGGGGCGCGGGTACTCCCGGGGGTGGTTGGTCCCTCCGGGCTTCTCCTCCCCCCCTTCCTCCTCCCCCCATCCCGGTTGAGGCTCAGGCTCCGGCCTAGGGGCTTTGGGACATGGTTCCCCTTTTTCCACCTTCGGGTTGTTACTGGGGGGGCATCTAGTGTTGGGCCTGGGAGGTGAGTGGTTGCCGTAATTTAGGCCGCGGCTTACCAGCTGGGGGCCCGCTCTCGCAGCTGGCTGGTGAAAGGTTAAGCCGCAGCTTTGCAGCCTACCGCATTCGTGGCTGGAGGCTGAAAATTTAGGCCGTGGCTTTGCGGCCTACCGCACCCGCGGCCGTAAATTTAGGCCACGGCTTTGCAGCCTACCGCACTCGCGGCCTACACTGTGGGCTGCGCGCCCACGGCTTTTGTGGCCTACTGGGCTTTTGTACCTATTGGGCCGCGGCTTTTGTGGCCTCCTGGATTGGCTCTCCTGTGAGGGGCCCCGGTCTGTGCCCCCTGTGAGGGGCCCCGGTATGTGCCCCCCATGTGGGGCCCCGGTCTGTGCCCCCTGTGAGGGGCCCTGGAATGTGCCCTCGGTGAGGGGCCCCGGTATTTGCCCTCTGTGAGGGGCCCCGGTTTTTGCCCCAGGTGGGGGCCCCCGGTATTTGCCCCTTGTGAGAGGCCCCCAGTATTTGCCCCCTGTGAGGGGCCCCCGGTATTTGCCCCCTGTGAGGGGCCCTGGTTTTTGCCCCCTTTGAGGGGCCCCTGATCTGTGCCCCTGTGAGGAGCCCCGGTATTTGCCCCCTGTGAGGGGCCCCCGGGTCTGCGCCCCTTGTGAGTGGCCCCGGTCTGCGCCCCCTGTGAGGGGCCCCGGTCTGCACCCCCTTGTTAGGGGCTCTATTTTGTGCCCCCTGTAAAGGGGGCCTTGGTCTGTGCCCACTGTGAGGGGCCTCGGTCGACATCCCATATGTGGACCTCGGGCGGGGGGTTTCCAGTTGGTGGCCCCCTCCCCCTGTGTTTTTTGGGGTAGCGCTTAGGCATATAGCCTAGTATATGGCACCCCTGCTATCCCCTCCCCCCTCTGTCTCCTATCTGGCTCTGAGGACGTGGCCCACCTTGTGGGGTGGTGGCCACGCTCCCTATCTTGTCAGGGAGTGAGAATGACTGCAGTAGGGCATGAAAAAGCACTGGTTATCGCGCTTATTACATCTGTGCAGGAACCTTTCAAGATGTGGGATGCAGCGGTGGCTGCGGAAGAGAGCCGATACCTCATAAGCCGTCTTGCAGGGCGAAAAACGTTCCCTTTTCCCTCTTATCTTGACAATATTGTCCTTGAAGACTGGGAGGGTCTAGAGTGCATTTGTGTTTCTTAAAAAAAAAAAAATGCTTGCTGTGAGGTACCCATTTGGGAATTTCCCTGCCTTTGCTGCATTGCCGGACCTATGGTCTAGGCACTGCAGTATGTCAGCTACGCCTCTTGGCCGTAGTTCCTGTGGTTGCTGAGCTTCTAAGGTCTCCTCAAGGTGCTTAGACAGGTATTTTGGGGGCTACCCTGGATGTCAATACTTCTAATGGGCGTCTACTGCCGGACTGCTTGCTGTTCTCTGCGGGGGGGACGTGCAAGCTCCGTTGCTGCAGAGTGTGGCCGTCACAGTTCCCGTTTCGGGAACAGTTTAAACCCCTGACCTGCTTTGTGTGGGTACAGAAGGTCAGGATGGAGTCTGTTAGCACAGCGGTAGCACCCCTTCATAATGGGGACCTTCTGGTTTCTATCGACATCACGAATGCTTGTTTACACATTTCGTTATGTGCCTGACTCCAGCACCTCCTCCGTTTTGCTGTGGGTGCAGCACATGATCAGCGCATAGTCTGGTCACCACTCCTCGGGTATTCGCGAGGTGTTGGCCCTGGATCGGGCGTGGTTGCATCTGTGGGGGTTTGCGGGCTAGCTAATAGGAACACACAATCTGTCACTCCTGTCAGAACAGGTCACGATTGCTCGTGGCTGGCGGTCATCGCGACCATCGGCCATGAGCATCGGCACCCCCGCTGTGCAGCGGGCGTGCACACCTGCTATCTGGAACCCGCGAGCCAACGTATAGAAACATGGTTTCGCGCAGGGGAGCCAACCTGCCGCAGTACAACTGCGGCGACTGGTCCGGAAGCAGTTAAAAAAGGACATATTTTGGAAAGCAAGACAGTACACTAACTTATTTTAGTGATTTGAATTTTTGCACACCACTTTTCCTCATAACTTTTGTGCTAGTAAAACTATGTTACATTTTCTGAATACAACTTTAGAAAATGTACCATTAGACTATTGTTGCTGTTTTATACTATGTTGCAAGAAATTTTTCCAATTATTAACATATACCTATTCCATTAAACACATTAAATGTATGGCTCCCCTCCTGTGAGTTAACATGCAAAGTATCGCTGCCTGTTTGTATCTGCTGAAAGCAAGCTGTGATTTCTGAAGTAACAGAAGCTGCAGACAGATGACTGACTATATTGGTCGTTCAGTAGATCAGTGATGCTGTCACAAATTGGAAGAATCTTGGGCTTGACAAATGTGTGGGAATCTTAATATTCTATTCTCTGGAATTAAAGACATAAGAAATGCATACCGATAAAAACAGCAGGCAAAAGTTTACATTTAAGGACACCAACAGGTTTACTGTGTTTTCAGACACTACAAAGCAGTTGAAAGGTGCATATACTGTACTTTGCAAAAATTTTATGCACTTATGGAAAAATGCTGTTAATATGTGGGGTGTCCATCCTTTGACTTAAAACAACATCACTTTTCCTTGGTACATTTGGACACAGTTTTTTTTAGAAACTCAGCAGTATGGATGAGCTTCGAGTTCGAGTCGAACCCATGTTCGACTCGAACTTCGCATGGTCGACCGTTCGTCGAATCGCGAACATTATGGGCCGTTCGGGCCAAATTCGAGTGGCGTGTTATGGCCCGTAATTCATTGCGGCATCGCAGTGCATTGCTGGCTGATCACAACGCCGTCTGTACAGAGAGCCATAATTGCCCAAAGCCACGGTGGCTTTGGCCAATTATGGCTCAAGGGGTTTAGTACACGCCCCACACTACATAAGCCCACCTACATGGCGGCCTTGTTTAGTGTGTTGCGGTGGCGGAGAAATAGACAGAGACAGTGTCATTTGATTTAAGTTAGAGTAGGCAGGCGAGTCAGTTAGCTGCACTTATGCATATGCATCCTAGGTGTTGTGTATGTGTATATATATATATATATATATATATATATATATATATATATATATATATATATATATATATATATATATATATATATATATATATACACACACACTGTATTCAGTTTAGCTAGATCCGTTCCTGTTATTCTCTTCCTACTGACAGGCAGGCAGGTGTTTTTACAGTATTTACAGCTACCTGAAAAGAATTGCTGGTGTTCTTCTGATCCTATTAGTGCCACGGGCAAGCAGCTACAGTATTTACAGTTAGTGTAGAGCATGCTCTGCACAGTGTGCACCTAAAGCTACCTGAAGAAAATTGGTGGTGTTCATCTGATCCTATTAGCACCACAGGCAGGCAGTTGCAGTATTTACAGTTAGTGTAGTGTGTCCCCTGCACAGTGTGCACCTAAAGCTACCTGAAGACAATTTCTGCTGTTCTGATCCTATTAATACCACAGTTAGGCAGCTGCAGTATTTACAGTTAGTGTACTGTGTCCTCTGCACAGTGTACACCTAAAGCTACCTGAAGAAAATTGGTGGTGTTCTTCTGATCCTATTAGTACCACAGGCAGGCAGCTACAGTATTTACAGTTAGTGTACTGTGTCCTCTGCACAGTGTGCAACTAAAGCTATGTGAAGACAATTGCTGTTGTTCTGATCCTATTAATACCACAGGCAGACAGCTGCAGTATTTAAAGTTAGTGTACTGTGTCCTCTGCACAGTGTACACCTAAAGCTACCTGAAGAAAATTGGTGGTGTTCTTCAATCCTATTAGTACCACAGGCAGGCAGCTGCAGTATTTACAGTTAGTGTACTGTGTCCTCTGCACAGTGTGCACCTAAAGCTACCTGAAGAAAATTGTTGGTGTTCTTCTGATCCTATTAGTAGCACAGGCAGGCAGCTGCAGTATTTACAGTTAGTGTACTGTATCCTCTGCACAGTGTTCACCTAAAGCTACCTGAAGACAATTGCTGTTGTTCTGATCATATTAATACCACAGGCAGGCAGCTGCAGTATTTACAGTTAGTGTACTGTGTCCTCTGCACAGTGTGCACCTAAAACTACCTGAAGAAAATTGCTGGTGTTCTTCTGATCCTATTAGTACCACGGGCAGGCAGCTACAGTATTTACAGTTAGTGTACTGTGTCCTCTGCACAGTGTGCACCTAAAGCTACCTGAAGAAAATTGGTGATGTTCTTCTGATCCTATTAGTATCACAGGATGGCAGCTGCAGTATTTACAGTTAGTGTACTGCATCCTATGCACAATGTGCACCTAAAGCTACCTGAAGACAATTGCTGTTGTTCTGATCCTATTAATACCACAGGCAGGCAGCTACAATATTTACAGTTAGTGTACTGTGTCCTCTGCACAGTGTTCACCTAAAGCTATCTGAAGACAATTGCTGTTGTTCTGATCCTATTAATACCACAGGCAGGCAGTTACAGTATTTACAGTTAGTGTACTGTGTCCTCTGCACAGTGTGCACCTAAAGCTACCTGAAGAAAATTGCTATTGTTCTGATCCTATTAATACCATGGGCAGGCAGCTACAATATTTACAGTTAGTGTACTGTGTCCTCTGCAAAGTGTTCACCTACAGCTATCAGAAGAAAATTGGTGGTGTTCTTCTGATCCTATTAGTACCACAGGCAGGCAGCTGCAGTATTTACAGTTCGTGTACTGTGTCCTCTGCACAGTGTGCACCTAAAGCTACCTGAAGAAAATTGGTGGTGTTCTTCTGATCCTATTAGTAGCACAGACAGGCAGCTGCAGTATTTACAGTTAGTGTACTGTGTCCTCTGCACAGTGTTCACCTAAAGCTACCTGAAGACAATTGCTGTTGTTCTGATCCTATTAATACTACAGGCAGGCAGCTACAATATTTACAGTTAGTGTACTGTGTCCTCTGCACAGTGTTCACCTAAAGCTACCTGAAGAAAATTGGTGATGTTCTTCTGATCATATTAGTACCACAGGCAGGCAGCTGCAGTATTTACAGTTAGTGTACTGTGTCCCCTGCACAGTGTGCACCTAAAGCTACCTGAAGAAAATTGGTGGTGTTCTTCTGATCCTATTAGTAGCACAGGCAGGCGGCTGCAGTATTTACAGTTAGTGTACTGTGTCCTCTGCACAGTGTTCACCTAAAGCTACCTGAAGACAATTGCTGTTGTTCTGATCCTATTAATACCACAGGCAGGCAGCTACAATATTTACAGTTAGTGTACTGTGTCCTCTGCACAGTGTACACCTAAAGCTACCAGAAGAAAATTGGTGGTGTTCTTCTGATCCTATTAGTACCACAGGCAGGCAGCTGCAGTATTTAAAGTTAGTGTACTGTGTCCTCTGCACAGTGTGCACCTAAAGCTACCTGAAGACAATTGCTGTTGTTCTGATCCTATTAATACCACAGGCAGGCAGCTACAATATTTACAGTTAGTGTACTGTGTCCTCTGCACAGTGTGCACCTAAAGCTACCTGAAGAAAATTGGTGGTGTTCTCCTGATCCTATTAGTAGCACAGGCAGGCAGCTGCAGTATTTACAGTTAGTGTACTGTGTCCTCTGCACAGTGTTCACCTAAAGCTACCTGAAGACAATTGCTGTTGTTCTGATCCTATTAATACCACAGGCAGGCAGCTACAATATTTACGGTTAGTGTACTGTGTCCTCTACACAGTGTTCACCTAAAGCTAGCAGAAGAAAATTGGTGGCGTTCTTCTGATCCTATTAGTACCATAGGCAGGAAGCTGCAGTATTTACAGTTAGTGTACTGTGTCCTCTGCACAGTGTGTACCTAAAGCTACCTGAAGAAAATTGGTGATGTTCTGTTGATCCTATTAGTAGCACAGGCAGGCAGCTGCAGTATTTACAGTTAGTGTACTGTGTCCTCTGCACAGTGTTCACCTAAAGCTACCTGAAGACAATTGCTGTTGTTCTGATCCTATTAATACCACAGGCAGGCAGCTACAATATTTACATTTAGTGTACTGTGTCCTCTGCACAGTGTTCACCTAAAGCTACCAGAAGACAATTGGTGGTGTTCTTCTGATCCTATTAGTACCACAGGCAGGTAGCTGCAGTATTTAAAGTTAGTGTACTGTGTCCTCTGCACAGTGTGCACCTAAAGCTACCTGAAGAAAATTGGTGGTTTTCTTCTGATCCTATTAGTAGCACAGGCAGGCAGCTGCAGTATTTACAGTTAGTGTACTGTGTCCTCTGCACAGTGTTCACCTAAAGCTACCTGAAGACAATTGCTGTTGTTCTGATCCTATTAATACCACAGGCAGGCAGCTACAATATTTACAGTTAGTGTACTGTGTCCTCTGCACAGTGTTCACCTAAAGCTACCAGAAGAAAATTGGTGGTGTTCTTCTGATCCTATTAGTACCACAGGCAGGCAGCTGCAGTATTTAAAGTTAGTGTACTGTGTCCTCTGCACAGTGTGTACCTAAAGCTACCTGAAGAAAATTGGTGATGTTCTGTTGATCCTATTAGTAGCACAGGCAGGCAGCTGCAGTATTTACAGTTAGTGTACTGTGTCCTCTGCACAGTGTTCACCTAAAGCTACCTGAAGACAATTGCTGTTGTTCTGATCCTATTAATACCACAGGCAGGCAGCTACAATATTTACATTTAGTGTACTGTGTCCTCTGCACAGTGTTCACCTAAAGCTACCAGAAGAAAATTGGTGGTGTTCTTCTGATCCTATTAGTACCACAGGCAGGCAGCTGCAGTATTTAAAGTTAATGTACTGTGTCCTCTGCACAGTGTTCACCTAAAGCTACGAGAAGAAAATTGGTGGTGTTCTTCTGATCCTATTAGTACCACAGGCAGGCAGCTGCAGTATTTAAAGTTAGTGTACTGTGTCCTCTGCACAGTGTGCACCTAAAGCTACCTGAAGAAAATTGGTGGTTTTCTTCTAATCCTATTAGTAGCACAGGCAGGCAGCTGCAGTATTTACAGTTAGTGTACTGTGTCCTCTGCACAGTGTTCACCTAAAGCTACCTGAAGACAATTGCTGTTGTTCTGATCCTATTAATACCACAGGCAGGCAGCTACAATATTTACAGTTAGTGTACTGTGTCCTCTGCACAATGTTCACCTAAAGCTACCAGAAGACAATTGGTGGTGTTCTTCTGATCCTATTAGTACCACAGGCAGGCAGCTGCAGTATTTAAAGTTAGTGTACTGTGTCCTCTGCACAGTGTGCACCTAAAGCTACCTGAAGAAAATTGGTGGTTTTCTTCTGATCCTATTAGTAGCACAGGCAGGCAGCTGCAGTATTTACAGTTAGTGTACTGTGTCCTCTGCACAGTGTTCACCTAAAGCTACCTGAAGACAATTGCTGTTGTTCTGATCCTATTAATACCACAGGCAGGCAGCTACAATATTTACAGTTAGTGTACTGTGTCCTCTGCACAGTGTTCACCTAAAGCTACCAGAAGAAAATTGGTGTTCTTCTGATCCTATTAGTACCACAGGCAGGCAGCTGCAGTATTTAAAGTTAGTGTACTGTGTCCTCTGCACAGTGTGTACCTAAAGCTACCTGAAGAAAATTGGTGATGTTCTGTTGATCCTATTAGTAGCACAGGCAGGCAGCTGCAGTATTTACAGTTAGTGTACTGTGTCCTCTGCACAGTGTGCACCTAAAGCTACCTGAAGACAATTGCTGTTGTTCTGATCCTATTAATACCACAGGCAGGCAGCTACAATATTTACATTTAGTGTACTGTGTCCTCTGCACAGTGTTCACCTAAAGCTACCAGAAGAAAATTGGTGGTGTTCTTCTGATCCTATTAGTACCACAGGCAGGCAGCTGCAGTATTTAAAGTTAGTGTACGGTGTCCTCTGCACAGTGTGCACCTAAAGCTACCTGAAGAAAATTGGTGGTTTTCTTCTGATCCTATTAGTAGCACAGGCAGGCAGCTGCAGTATTTACAGTTAGTGTACTGTGTCCTCTGCACAGTGTTCACCTAAAGCTACCTGAAGACAATTGCTGTTGTTCTGATCCTATTAATACCACAGGCAGGCAGCTACAATATTTACAGTTAGTGTACTGTGTCCTCTGCACAATGTTCACCTAAAGCTACCAGAAGAAAATTGGTGGTGTTCTTCTGATTCTATTAGTACCACAGGCAGGCAGCTGCAGTATTTAAAGTTAGTGTACTGTGTCCTCTGCACAGTGTGCACCTAAAGCTACCTGAAGAAAATTGGTGATTTTCTTCTGATCCTATTAGTAGCACAGGCAGGCAGCTGCAGTATTTACAGTTAGTGTGCTGTGTCCTCTGCACAGTGTTCACGTAAAGCTACCTGAAGACAAATGCTGTTGTTCTGATCCTATTAATACCACAGGCAGGCAGCTACAATATTTACAGTTAGTGTACTGTGTCCTCTGCACAGTGTTCACCTAAAGCTACCTGAAGAAAATTGCTGGTGTTCTTCTGATCCTATTAGTACCACAGGCAGGCAGCTGCAGTATTTACAGTTAGTGTACTGTGTCCTCTGCACAGTGTGCACCTAAAGCTACCCGAAGAAAATTGGTGGTGTTCTTCTGATCCTATTAGTACCACAGGCAGGCAGCTGCAGTATTTACAGTTAGTGTACTGCGTCCTCTGCACAGTGTGCACCTAAAGCTACCTGAAGACAATTGCCGTTGTTCTGATCCTATTAATACCACAGGTAGGCAGCTACAGTATTTACAGTTAGTGTACTGTGTCCTCTGCACAGTGTGCACTAAAGCTACCCGAAGAAAATTGGTGGTGTTCTTCTGATCCTATTAGTACCACAGGCAGGCAGCTGCAGTATTTACAGTTAGTGTACTGCGTCCTCTGCACAGTGTGCACCTAAAGCTACATGAAGACAATTGCTGTTGTTCTGATCATATTAATACCACAGGCAGGCAGCTACAGTATTTACAGTTAGTGTACTGTGTCCTCTGCACAGTGTGCACCTAAACCTACCTGAAGACAATTGCTGCTGTTCTGATCCTATTAATAACAGAGTTAGGCAGCTGCAGTATTTACAGTTAGTGTACTGTGTCCTCTGCACAGTGTGCACCTAAAGCTACCCGAAGACAATTGCTGCTGTTCTGATCCTATTAATACCAGAGTTAGGCAGCTGCAGTATTTACAGTTAGTGTACTGTGTCCTCTGCACAGTGTTCACCTAAAGCTACCAGAAGAAAATTGGTGGTGTTCTTCTGATCCTATTAGTACCACAGGCAGGCAGCTGCAGTACTTAAAGTTAGTGTACTGTGTCCTCTGCACAGTGTGCACCTAAAGCTACCTGAAGAAAATTGGTGGTTTTCTTCTGATCCTATTAGTACCACAGGCAGGCAGCTGCAGTATTTACAGTTAGTATACTGCGTCCTCTGCACAGTGTGCACCTAAAGCTATGTGAAGACAATTGCTGTTGTTCTGATCATATTAATACCACAGGCAGGCAATTGCAGTATTTACAGTTAGTGTACTGTGTCCTCTGCACAGTGTGCAACTAAAGCTACCTGAAAGGAAATTGGTGGTGTTCTTCTGATCCAATTAGTACCACAGGCAGGCAGCTGCAGTATTTACAGTTAGTGTACCGTGTCCTCTGCACAGTGTGCACCTAAAGCTACCTGAAGAAAATTGGTGGTGTTCTTCAGATCCTATTAGTACCACAGGCAGGCAGCTGCAGTATTTAAAGTTAGTGTACTGTGTCCTCTGCACAGTGTGCACTTAAAGCTACCTGAAGAAAATTGGTGGTTTTCTTCTGATCCTATTAGTAGCACAGGCAGGCAGCTGCAGTATTTACCATTAGTGTACTGTGTCCTCTGCACAGTGTTCACCTAAAGCTACCTGAAGACAATTGCTGTTGTTCTGATCCTATTAATACCACAGGCAGGCAGCTACAATATTTACAGTTAGTGTACTGTGTCCTCTGCACAGTGTTCACCTAAAGCTACCAGAAGAAAATTGGTGGTGTTCTTCTGATCCTATTACTACCACAGGCAGGCAGCTGCAGTATTTAAAGTTAGTGTACTGTGTCCTCTGCACAGTGTGCACCTAAAACTACCTGAAGAAAATTGCTGGTGTTCTTCTGATCCTATTAGTACCACAGGAAGGCAGCTGTAGTATTTACAGTTAGTGTACTGTGTCCTCTGCACAGTGTGCACCTAAACCTACCTGAAGACAATTGCTGCTGTTCTGATCCTATTAATACCAGAGTTAGGCAGCTGCAGTATTTACAGTTAGTGTACTGTGTCCTCTGCACAGTGTGCACCTAAAGCTACCCGAAGAAAATTGGTGGTGTTCTTCTGATCCTATTAGTACCACAGGCAGGCAGCTGCAGTATTTACAGTTAGTATACTGCATCCTCTGCACAGTGTTCACCTAAAGCTACCTGAAGACAATTGCTGTTGTTCTGATCCTATTAATACCACAGGCAAGCAGCTACAATATTTACAGTTAGTGTACTGTGTCCTCTGCACAGTGTTCACCTAAAGCTACCAGAAGAAAATTGGTGGTGTTCTTCTGATCCTATTAGTACCACAGGCAGGCAGCTGCAGTATTTAAAGTTAGTGTACTGTGTCCTCTGCACAGTGTGCACCTAAAGCTACCTGAAGAAAATTGGTGGTTTTCTTCTGATCCTATTAGTAGCACAGGCAGGCAGCTGCAGTATTTACAGTTAGTGTACTGCGTCCTCTGCACAGTGTGCACCTAAAGCTACCTGAAGACAATTGCTGTTGTTCTGATCCTATTAATACCACAGGTAGGCAGCTACAGTATTCACAGTTAGTGTACTGTGTCTTCTGCACAGTGTGCACCTAAAACTACCTGAAAAAAATTGCTGGTGTTCTTCTGATCCTATTAGTACCACAGGAAGGCAGCTGTAGTATTTACAGTTAGTGTACTGTGTCCTCTGCATAGTGTGCACCTAAACCTACCTGAAGACAATTGCTGCTGTTCTGATCCTATTAATACCAGAGTTAGGCAGCTGCAGTATTTACAGTTAGTGTACTGTGTCCTCTGCACAGTGTGCACCTAAAGCTACCCGAAGAAAATTGGTGGTGTTCTTCTGATCCTATTAGTACCACAGGCAGGCAGCTGCAGTATTTACAGTTAGTATACTGCATCCTCTGCACAGTGTTCACCTAAAGCTACCTGAAGACAATTGCTGTTGTTCTGATCCTATTAATACCACAGGCAAGCAGCTACAATATTTACAGTTAGTGTACTGTGTCCTCTGCACAGTGTTCACCTAAAGCTACCAGAAGAAAATTGGTGGTATTCTTCTGATCCTATTAGTACCACAGGCAGGCAGCTGCAGTATTTAAAGTTAGTGTACTGTGTCCTCTGCACAGTGTGCACCTAAAGCTACCTGAAGAAAATTGGTGGTTTTCTTCTGATCCTATTAGTAGCACAGGCAGGCAGCTGCAGTATTTACAGTTAGTGTACTGCGTCCTCTGCACAGTGTGCACCTAAAGCTACCTGAAGACAATTGCTGTTGTTCTGATCCTATTAATACCACAGGTAGGCAGCTACAGTATTCACAGTTAGTGTACTGTGTCTTCTGCACAGTGTGCACCTAAAACTACCTGAAGAAAATTGCTGGTGTTCTTCTGATCCTATTAGTACCACAGGAAGGCAGCTGTAGTATTTACAGTTAGTGTACTGTGTCCTCTGCATAGTGTGCACCTAAACCTACCTGAAGACAATTGCTGCTGTTCTGATCCTATTAATACCAGAGTTAGGCAGCTGCAGTATTTACAGTTAGTGTATTGTGTCCTCTGCACAGTGTGCACCTAAAGCTACCCGAAGAAAATAGGTGGTGTTCTTCTGATCCTATTAGTACCACAGGCAGGCAGCTGCAGTATTTACAGTTAGTATACTGCGTCCTCTGCACAGTGTGCACCTAAAGCTACTTGAAGACAATTGCTGTTGTTCTGATCATATTAATACCACAGGCAGGCAGCTACAGTATTTACAGTTAGTTTACTGTGTCCTCTGCACAGTGTTCACCTAAAGCTACCAGAAGAAAATTGCTGGTGTTCTTCTGATCCTATTAGTACCACAGGCAGGCAGCTGCAGTATTTAAAGTTAGTGTACTGTGTCCTCTGCACAGTGTGCACCTAAAGCTACCTGAAGAAAATTGGTGGTTTTCTTCTGATCCTATTAGTACCACAGGCAGGCAGCTGCAGTATTTACAGTTAGTGTACTGCGTTCTCTGCACAGTGTGCACCTAAAGCTACCTGAAGACAATTGCTGTTGTTCTGATCCTATTAATACCACAGGTAGGCAGCTACAGTATTTACAGTTAGTGTACTGTGTCCTCTGCACAGTGTGCACCTAAAGCTACCTGAAGAAAATTGGTGGTGTTCTTCTGATCCTATTAGTACCACAGGCAGGCAGCTGCAGTATTTAAAGTTAGTGTACTGTGTCCTCTGCACAGTGTGCACCTAAAGCTACCTGAAGAAAATTGGTGGTTTTCTTCTGATCCTATTAGTAGCACAGGCAGGCAGCTGCAGTATTTACAGTTAGTGTACTGTGTCCTCTGCACAGTGTTCACGTAAAGCTACCTGAAGACAAATGCTGTCGTTCTGATCCTATTAATACCACAGGCAGGCAGCTACAATATTTACAGTTAGTGTACTGTGTCCTCTGCACAGTGTTCACCTAAAGCTACCAGAAGAAAATTGCTGGTGTTCTTCTGATCCTATTAGTACCACAGGCAGGCAGCTGCAGTATTTACAGTTAGTGTACTGTGTCCTCTGCACAGTGTGCACCTAAAGCTACCCGAAGACAATTGCTGCTGTTCTGATCCTATTAATACCAGAGTTAGGCAGCTGCAGTATTTACAGTTAGTGTACTGTGTCCTCTGCACAGTGTTCACCTAAAGCTACCAGAAGAAAATTGGTGGTGTTCTTCTGATCCTATTAGTACCACAGGCAGCTGCAGTACTTAAAGTTAGTGTACTGTGTCCTCTGCACAGTGTGCACCTAAAGCTACCTGAAGAAAATTGGTGGTTTTCTTCTGATCCTATTAGTAGCACAGGCAGGCAGCTGCAGTATTTACAGTTAGTGTACTGTGTCCTCTGCACAGTGTTCACGTAAAGCTACCTGAAGACAAATGCTGTTGTTCTGATCCTATTAATATCACAGGCAGGCAGCTACAATATTTACAGTTAGTGTACTGTGTCCTCTGCACAGTGTTCACCTAAAGCTACCAGAAGAAAATTGCTGGTGTTCTTCTGATCCTATTAGTACCACAGGCAGGCAGCTGCAGTATTTAAAGTTAGTGTACTGTGTCCTCTGCACAGTGTGCACCTAAAGCTACCTGAAGAAAATTGGTGGTTTTCTTCTGATCCTATTAGTAGCACAGGCAGGCAGCTGCAGTATTTACAGTTAGTATACTGCGTCCTCTGCACAGTGTGCACCTAAAGCTACGTGAAGACAATTGCGGTTGTTCTGATCATATTAATACCACAGGCAGGCAGCTACAGTATTTACAGTTAGTGTACTGTGTCCTCTGCACAGTGTGCACCTAAAGCTACCTGAAGAAAATTGCTGGTGTTCTTCTGATCCTATTAGTACCACAGGCAGGCAGCTGCAGTATTTACAGTTAGTGTACTGTGTCCTCTGCACAGTGTGCATCTAAAGCTACCTGAAGACAATCGCTGTTCTGATCCTATTAATACCAGAGTTAGGCACCTGCAGTATTTACAGTTATTGTACTGTGTCCTCTGCACAGTGTGCACCTAAAGCTACCCGAAGAAAATTGGTGGTGTTCTTCTGATCCTATTAGTACCACAGGCAGGCAGCTGCAGTATTTACAGTTAGTATACTGCGTCCTCTGCACAGTGTGCACCTAAAGCTATGTGAAGACAATTGCTGTTGTTCTGATCACATTAATACCACAGGCAGGCAACTGCTGTATTTACAGTTAGTGTACTGTGTCCTCTGCACAGTGGTCACCTAAAGCTACCTGAAAGGAAAAAATAAGGGGCAAGTGGGACTTTAAATGAAGCATGTCAATTGAAAGTATAATAATGAATACATGTGAGTAGGTAAAATGATTGGATTTTAATTTATAGTCAATAACCCCTAAGGGTAGTCTATGATTTTGATGCATACAGTACCAATAAAGTAGTATAGATACAGACATAGTCGCATGAATTGATATAGAAGCATATTTGGCAGTAACAATCATTAAAGACTCAGTAGTGCAAACAAATCAATGGACATACATAAATGCAGTTCATAACAGAAATACATGAATTAAAATCGCCAATCAAAATCAGAAAATCGCATGAAATGAGAAAAAACTCGATAAAAAAATTAATAAATATCAGGAATAAAATTAGGCTTGATAGGGCATCCTTATTTTGAGAACCTCACGCGTTTCTTGGCTTCTTGCCAGTCATCAGGGGTGGGATGCATAATTTAACTGAGAAAAACAAAGGAATATAATAAAATATTGATACATGTGGAACCTCAGGCCAACAGAAAAAATGATATCAAAATTGTCCAAATTGTCTACTTTAAATTGAAAAGCTACTTACAAAATAGCCCAAAAATCAAGAAGAGTTACCAGCAATGGGATCTGTTAGGGTGTGAGATATAACCGTCTCAACCGAGGTTGAGGCAGGGTACCGACCATCCTCCCAAGGTGATTGGAGGGTGGGCCAGGAGAAACCACAGCCGACAGATTCCTGAGCCCTCAATATTCTGGTCAATGGGTTGTAAATGGGAAAATCTGCGAAAAAGTGAAGAAAAATTGGGATGTGTCAAAGAAAGTGAATCTGAGGTTGAACGTGTTGAATGGATGGAAAATAATTACTGAAAGAAATGTGTAAATCCAATCATTTTACCTACTCACATGTATTCATTATTATACTTTCAATTGACATGCTTCATTTAAAGTCCCACTTGCCCCTCTTTTTTCCTTTTATATATTAACCCGGGATGGAAGCATGCCATTGATATTTAGTTATGCGACTGGTCACTTTCTTCTTTTTATATTTCTATTTTTGGGTCCTCTTTTCTGCTGCCTCTGCAACCTTAGCTAGCACCCTGTGGTTCTGCTTTCTGAAATCTCAAAATCTATATCTTTTGGGAACGATTCACACCCACTAGCAACAGGCCACTAGTCATAAGGCCCTATCAGAAAGGTAGCAGCCCTAGTCCCCAAGATCTTAGATCTTCAGATGAGTTATTTGAATATCAAAATGGTTTGATGGGTGGATGGCAAGCTGCCCTAGGTGATGCCCATTTGTGATGCTTAGCCTGCATGATTAAAATGAAATAACTAATGCCGCGTACACACGAGCGGACTTTACGTCAGACTTGGTCCGGCGTACTGGATTTCGTCGGACAATTCGATCGTGTATGGGCTCCAGCGGACTTTGCTCAAAAGTTGGACGGACTTAGATTTGAAACATGTTTTAAATCTATCCGACGGAATCTTCTTTCTAGCGGACAAACCGGTCGTCTGTGTGCTAGTCCGATGAACTCAAACTGACGCATGTTCTGAAGCAATTACAAGACGGAAGCGCTCGGTCTGGTAAAACTAGCCTTCGTATTGAAGCTAGCACATTCCTCTTCTGTGATCTTTTAATACAGCGCTTTTTTTTTCTTTATAATGCAAGAGGAATGAAGTTGTTTTTCTGCTTTATATTCACACAGAGTTCTCACAAACTACTTTCTTAATGATTTATCCTCATGCCATGACTAATATGATATTTTGAAAAAGCCAGATCTCCTTAAATAAAGTATTAGATTTTGGACTCATCTTTTTTTTATTGATTTCAACACTTATCTATTTTACAATGTGTGCTAAATTATACAAACATTTTTTTTGTTTTATTTTATTTTTGTATATTCAAGTTACCACAATAACATTAATATTTTGTGTTGTTTTAATGAACCTTAATGAGGTTGGTGTCCCTTGTTAATTAGACATAGGGGGGTTTATTTTCCAAAGGCAAATTCATTTTTCACTACAAATGCAAATTCTACTTGGAATTGCACAGAAAGAGCATTTTGAAGTGCCTTCGCTGTGTATCCGAGGGGCACATGCAAGGAACCCCCTCCCCCCCCAAAAAAAAAAAAAAAAAAATTTTCTTGCACATGATTGTATGATAAAATCAGCAGAGCTTCCCCTCATTTCAGCTCTTCACCTCAGATTTACAGCGACTGCACTTCCAACAAGTGCACTTGCTGTGCAATTTCTAAAGTGAACTTTTCACTAGTACTTTTCACTTGATTTTAGAAATGATTTAGCCTTTTGGCAAAAACACACATAGGGGTTGATTTACTAAAGGGAAAAAGACTGTGCACTTTGCAAAGTGCAGTTGCCCTCTGCAAGAGCAGTTGCTCCAGAGCTTAGTAAATGAGCAGAAGCTCTGCTGACTTCCATCATCCAATCATGTGTAAGCAAAAATGCTGTTTTTTGAATTTTCCTTGCACAGGATTGGGTACTCTTTGCAAAGTCAAGCCTTACCTCATTTCCTAAGCTCTGGAGTAATTGCACTTGCAGAGGGCAACTGCTCTCTGCAAAGTGCACAGTCTATTTGCTTTTATTAAATCAACCCCATAGTCTTTTTGACCTGTACCCTGCCTACTCCCAAACAAAATGTCGTGTTGGAATCAAAACACATAGTCAATAATGTAAGGTAACCCAAAAATCCATTTATTTGTAAAAAAAAAAAAAATTAGGAAGACAACACTGGAGACACTTTTAGAATCTGTGAAGCCTTTCATCCCCCAGGACACACATCAAGTTTTAGGACAAGAAAATTGATATCTTGCGACTAGGGAGCACAGTCAGACCAGACAGAAACCAGGCAATCACTTTTGACTCTTCCGTGGAGCCTTCCCTGCATGCTTCTCTGCAGCCTTCCCTCCATGCTTCGCTGCAGCCTTCCTCGGAGGCTGGGCCTCTGGTGGTGTACTTGGGGCATGAGGAGGAGGAGGAGGAGTGGCTTCATCGGCCAGATACGTGGTAGCAGTAAGATCCCCTCTCAAGCCCTTCTGATAGGCCTGAAAAATCAAACCCTCACAGAGGAGGCGTTGCCCCTTTTCCAATTCCAGCAATCTGGTGGCCATATATGTGAGAATGCGGAGGGGAGGCACCTGACACTCCGTGTGGCTTCTACTTGGCCCAGCCACAGCCTCCTCCTCTCTCCCACTGGGCAAGGCCTCCTCCTCTCTCCCACTGGTCAAGGCCTCCTCCTGGCTGAGGTCATCCTGTATCAAAAAAAGCTACATAGTTGTAATTTTGTGTTACGCAATCACACACAATTTTCAGCTCATGACTTGCAAATATAATTCTCCACAAATAGTAAAGGCTATCTATTTGACACCACCATTATTTCAGGTGATCAACAATATCTAAAGTACATAGGCGTGCCCACAGGGTGTGCCAGGTGTGCCTGGGCACACCCTAATTGCCTTGTGTGGTGCATATTCCCCCTTGTTTAGACCACTGATATTTCATCACCAAAAACAATGTTCCAAAAGAAAATTTTTTTATCGCAAAGAAAATAAACAAAATTACACTGTCCACTGCCCTACTGACACCATCAGTACATGTACACATGCATATGTATTTGAGCTTTGGGGTGTACACCATAATGCAAGAGGCTGCGCACACCTATGCAGAAGTATATTTTTGGCCACTACTGTCTAGTGATATGTCTACATATTAATATTTGTGATGAAGTCATTTTTTAGTAACTTCAAAATTTAACACGTTAATATCATTAATAACATTTACACAATCACAAATTCAACAAAAAAAGGATACCTGGCTGAAGCTGGGCACATCCACTTAATCAGGGATGAAAAGGCCCAGTTCTTCCTGGGACTCCTCAGCTGGAGTGGAGGTGGATGGAAGGCTGGAGGGAAGAGTGGGGGGAAGGCTGGAGGGAAGGGTGGGGGGAAGGGTCGAAAGTGATTGCCTGGCTTCTGTCTGGTCATCCAGGAATCGCATTTTGTGGTAGTACCACAACTTGGGTACATAAACTTGGTCGGCTGCTGCACCGGATCTGAGCGACTCCTGGATTTTATTGTGTTCCCGCTTGTACATGTTTCGCAAGATACCAATTTTCTTGTCCACAAACTTGAGATCTGCCTGGGGGACTCGAGTCTTCACAAATTCTAAAAGTGTGCCCAGTGTTGCCTTCCTTACACCTCTATTGTAATATAGTGGGTGTTTGACCTCCCACAGGTTTTTCTTTTCCTGATATAGGTCAATAAATTGCGACAAAAAATCTGCCTCTTTAAAGGGATTCATTGTTGCTGAAAGACAAGACACAAGATCAAAAATGTAATGTCAGTCATAACTCCCAGGATTATTTGGTGAAGAATCTAGGGGACACATATACACACACACACCCCCACGTTTAATCTTACCTTCGTTTCTGACGCTCGCTACTTCCGCACGGACATACGTAGGCCATCGTAATAGCTTTATATACACTGCGCATGTGTCATGCTCCGCCTGCGTCGCCCGCCCCTGATGTTCTTTAGTACGATTTATCCCCGCCCCTTCACTCTTCGTTGCGCAGCGGGAGTATATCGAGAAAGATGAGAATCAGTGGAAGTAGCGTGGAGGAAAGCCCGGAGCCACAACCATCCACATCCCGGAGGAGATATAAGGCCACCAACATGGCTTTTCAAGAGATGGTGGAGATGGTGTCCATTATGAGAAGGGAGGACTATGATGGGAAAAAAGGGCCGTACACACGAACGAATATGCGTAAGGACAAAATAATGTCCTCAGTTGTCACCGCTCTAGAAGCTAAATTTGGCACAAAACGGTCTAAAGAACAATTGAGGAAGCGGTGGTCTGACATCAAAAGTCGTGAGCCAGAACAATATTTGCGAATAAAGAAGCTGCTTAAAAAAAGTAAGTACTTGTTGTGTTTTCCTATTGAGATACTTAACTTGCATGCTCATCCATATTTTTTTCGTTTGTACAGCATCGTTCATAAATACCGTTCTTTGTAAAAGACATATGATACAAAAGAAACTGACGGGTTTTTTTCGCCAAATACGATGGTACAGGGTTGGACATATACATTTATGTCTTGTTAATTTTTATTATTCAAATAATTTGTGGATGATGTGGTGTAGATGTGTTGGAAAATATAATGCTTCTTCAAAAATGATTCAGTGTAATGTAAGGACAGGACACAGCAGCTGCTTCCACATCTGGACTCACAAGCACTAGTGTACTATGTGACCATAAAGAAATTTTAGAGGGGTAATACACATAGGAGATCATTGAGGTATCTGCATCTGTGAAACTTGCATGAAAATGTGTATTTTTTAGAATTGTTGTTCAGAGGGAATGTTCATCCTGTCTTTTAATTTTTGGAGGACAAAAAAAGGCAATTGTCCATAACTCCTAACCAACGTTTCAGATTATTTTTAAAAATCTAAAATAACACTGTGTTTTAACTATAACTTTTGTTGACTTATCATAGGGGAGAAAAGACTCAGACAACAGTCCAAGGATCCCAGGACCCCCCCAAGTCACCAGCCTGAGGCTGAAGATAGCCCCAGCCCAAGACCACGCCCACCCAATGAGCTGGAGGAGGGAGAGGTGGAGGAAGTGTACGCCCTTTCAACCTCACCAAGTGAGTGACTCACACCCCAGCATAAGGTAATGTATTTAGGCGTGCATATTTTAACCCTTTGTTTTTTTCACACATTTTAGGTGAGCTTCTGGTTGTGGAAGGCCAAGCGGCAGAGCCATTCACCACAGACAGTGCCCAAAGACTGATTGGCCAGATAATGCTGTGGAATGGCCAAATTGATCAAATGCATGAACAAATTCACACCATGCAACTTCACCTGGACTCCATGCAACAGGAAATGAAGAACATGATTGATGTTTTGGGCATAATATAATAACGTTTGGCCTAAAAACATCAATTATGTTCTTCATTTCCTTGTGAAGTTTCTTTCTTATAGAAATGTTAACAATTTTTTGCCTTCCCAAAAAATTTTTAGGATGCACACGGTGTGTCATCATGTGCTATCTTCCATCATGGGATAGCAATGTACTTGTTTTGTGTTTGCTATCCCTTCATCCTCAAAATTACTGAGTGGTGAGAGGAACAAAGGGATTGCACACACAAAACACGTACATTGCTCACCCATGATGGGAGATAGCACATGTTGACTTGACCCTTTTGTAATGCTCAATTTTGAGCATATTAAAAATGTTCGATTTACAAGGGTGACATCACCAGCACCGTTCTTCAAATGTTGAACTTTGTAAGTTCTTTGTTTTTTTTTTATGTTTTTCCAAAGACTGTTGGGAATTTGAAGATTTTAAACAAGGTGTATTTTTGTTTTAATATGCCTTTAATAAAGTTTTCTACAAAATAATTTATTTTTGTTAAAACAAAAAAAAAAGAAAAAAAAATTCTCAATTAATGCACCTTTCACTGTGAACACAGTAAAATGTTTTTACTACTACAATGTGTGTGACTGATTATTTCTCAATGAGATGTTTAGTAAATTTGTGTGTGGTTACAGTGACAAAGGGCCTTATTAACTAAAGGTAAATGCACTTGCCACTACTACAAGTGCACTAGGAGACAGACCAAACTAAATGCAAACAAGAATAAAAACAAGATATTTTTGCCAAAATTTTTTATTTTTTTTATTTTGTAAAATTAAAGCTCTTCTTGAATAGCAATGGCCCCCAACCATTAAAATAATTCACATATCACTCACGCACTTAACGTGCGGTTCGGGGGGCCAAGCCAATACGGCCAATTTCCAGGCCTGTCATTGTTGGATCTTGTACAAGTCCGGACTCAGGCCCAACAGAGGTTAGATATGTAGCAGAATGTCTACGTAAAAAGTTATGTAGTATGCAGCAAGCAAGTATGACGTGATTAATTTTATAAGTCCGCCAGATTTATGGCTGAAAGGAACAAATGGAACCGGTTGGCCATAATCCCAAAGGCATTCTCCACAACTCTTCTTGCTCTGGCCAGCCGGTAATTAAATACCCTCCTCTCAGGGGTGAGTGTTCTTTGAGGGAACGGCCTCATCAAGTGCTCACCGAGAGCAAACGCTTCATCAGCGATAAAAACTGAGGGGAGTCCATCCACATTCTGGTCATCAGGTGGCAATCCCAGGCCACCAGTCGTGAGACACTGGCACAGCTCGGTCTGTGCAAACACTCCTCCGTCAGACATCCGGACGTTCTTCCCCACATCCACAAACAGAAAGTCCAAATGTGCCGAGACCACCGCCATCAAAACTACACTATGGAACCCCTTATAGTTGTAGAAATAAGACCCTGAATGCGGTGGTGTGGCACAATACGGACATGCTTCCCTTCAATCGCCCCGACACAGTTGGGAAAGTCCCAACGGTTAGCGAACTGGGAGGCCACGGTCTGCCATTCCTGTGTACTGGAAGGAAACTGTGGAGTGAAAAAAAATAAAACTAATATAAGGAATTTCAAACATAACTTGGATATCAGATTACACAAAAACATTATTGAACAACAGCAGTCAAACATTATTAATATGTGTGTTTGTTATTTAAATTAGAAAAAACATAAGGCCCACTTATAAGATTAATCACCCCCTCTAATGGCCCATTGATCAATTTTAATGTGGGGGGAGGGGTTCTAATTAGGTTAAGAAACACACCTGACATTTTTAAACATGTGAGGGGTGGGGGAGGGTGTCTAATTAGGGAGAAAAACACACCAGACATTTTTAAACATGTGAGGGGTGGGGGAGGGTCAAACAGTACAATGCAGCTGACAATATACATTGTTCAAGGGACTATAGGCTATAGCTATAGAGATATAAATGGACCCAGGATTGCATGGTGGGGAGGTTATTGAATGTAAATATGCATGTAGGGCAAAAAATGATTAATGTCCAAAAACAGGCATGCATGAAGATAAAGGGGACATTCACAGCATATTCAAAGCATGGTATTTAGGTAAGGAGAACATTTAGACTATACATTAGCAAACATTTAATACATATCATGTAATGTTAAAGGATAAAACTTACCTTCATATAGTCCTTCTGCAGGACCTGAATGATGGCAGAACAAGACTCTGGGATTATTATCCCCAGAGCCTGGGGGGAGATGCCTGTCGAGAACTTCAAGCCCTGAAGACTTCTCCCAGTCGCCAAGTAACGTAATGTGGCAACTAGCCTCTGCTCTGCACTGATGGCTTGCCTCATGCAGATATCCTGCCTGCTGATATAGGGGGTCAGCATAGCCAGCAGACGCTCAAAAACGGGGTCCGTCATCCGGAGATAATTCCTGAAATCCTCAGGATTATTCTCACGGAGCTCACGGAGCAAAGACATATGCGAGAATTGGTCATGCTGGCGCAACAAATTCTTCATCCATGAACTCCTCCTCGCCCTGTTCATGGACTGGACTCGGGTCAAAGTATTAACCCCAACACCAAGTCCCCACGCAGCACAAACTCGAGAACGAGTACGTCCACGCGACATGGCTTCAAAACGGTCGGCTGGTCAAACAAACAAACTTATAACAAACGCATTGAAGAACAGCAAGGCCTATGAAGAACGACCTGAAAATCAGGAACGAGCGGACCAGAACGGCCTGCAAGGCAGGTTACAAACTGACCAACATTCACTGAAAAGCAGATACAAACCTCACAAGCACAAACTGAACCGCAGAAAACGATCGAAATAAGCTGAAGTGTGAAAAGCGCGAATCGTCTCTAACCAAACTTCTACTAACACGAGATAAACACAAGATTAGCAGAAGGAGCCCAAAGGGTGCCGTAGTGGGGCTTGAACTTCCTTTTTCTAGTCCCGTCGTACGTGCTGTACGTCACCGCGTTCCAAACCAGCGGACTTTTGCAGTGATCGTGTGTGTCCAAGTCCGTCCCTTTTTAAGTCCCGCGCAAGGAGCCGACAAAGTCCGGCGAAAAGTCCGCCGAGCAAAGTCTGCCGTAAAGTACAATTGTGTGTACGCGGCATAAGATTAAATGAATGAAGGGAATTGGCCAGAGACTGTTCAGCTAGGGATGAATGAGCTAAATGATGCAGAATGTCCTGCAGCCAGCAAATGTATTTCAGATTTAGACGAACACAAAGTGTTAGCATTCTTAAAGTAACCCTTTCCATTCCACCAGCTACATCAAATGGTAGATGGGATTAAGTGCAGGCACCATAAAGTGCCCTGGTAGCCCCAAATCCTAGGATGTTCTAGTATGCCAATATCGACTAAAGATTGAAAAATCAATAGTTGGACCACCTTCTACAGCTCCCTGAAACTTTTGTGGGATATTAGTGTCACTCAACATTTTGACCAAGTGAGCAGCAGAAGGCTTTCCAGTCTGCTAGTTTAAATTTTGATTAGTGTTTGTACACTGAGCAAAATTATAAAAGCAACAATTTTGTGTTTGCCCCCATTTATCATGAGCTGAACACAAAGATCTACGACTTTTTCTATGTACACAAAAGGCCTATTTCTCTCAAATATTGTTCACAAATCTGTCTAAATCTGTGTTAGTGAGCACTTCTCCTTTGCCGAGATAATCCATCCACCTCACAGGTGTGGCATATCAAGATGCTGATTAGACAGCATGATTATTGCACAGGTGTGCCTTAGGCTGGCCACAATAAAAGGCCACTCTAAAATGTGCAGTTTTGTCACACAGCACAATGCCACAGATGTCGCAAGTTTTGAGGGGCATGCAATTGGCATGCTGACTGCAGAAATGTCCACCAGAGCTGTTGCCCACAAATTGAATGTTCATTTCTCTACGATAAGCTGTCTCCAAAGGCATTTCAGAGAATTTGGCAGTACGTCCAACCGGCTTCACAATCGCAGACTATGTGCAACTACACCAGCCCAGGACCTCCACATCAAGCATCTTCTCCTGCAAGATCGTCTGAGACCAGCCACCTGGACAGCTGCTACAACAATCGGTTTGCTTAACCAAAGAATTTCTGCACAAACTGTCAGAAACCGCCTCAGGGAAGGTCATCTGCATGCTCATCGTCCTCATTGGGGTGTCGACCTGACTGCAGTTTGTCATTGTAACCGACTTGAGTGGGCAAATGCTCCAATTCTATGGCATCTGGCACTTTGGAGTGGTGTTCTCTTCACGGATGAATCTTGGTTTTCACTGTACAGGGCAGATGGCAGACAGCTTGTATGGTGTCGTGTGGGTGAGCGGTTTGCTGATGTCAACGTTGTGGATCGAGTAGCCCATGGTGGCAGGGGGTTATGGTATGGGCAGGCGTATGCTATGGACAATGAACACAGGTGCATTTTTATTGATGGCATTTTGAATACACAGAGATACCGTGACGAGATCCTGAGGACTGTTGTTGTGCCATTCTTTCACAACCATCACCTTATGTTGCAGCTTGATAATGCACGGCCCCATGTTCAAAGGATCTGTACGCAATTCCTGAAAGCTGAAAACATCCCAGTTCTTGTATGGCCAGCATACTCACCGAACATGTCACCCATTGAGCATGTTTGGGATGCTCTGGATCGCCATATATGACAGCAGGTTCCAGTTCATGCCAATATCCAGCAACTTCACACAGCCATTGAAGAGGAATGTAAAGGAAAAAGGGGGGAAAAAGGAAAAAGGCCTATTTATAGGCCCCCCATTTCCTCATGGGAGACAGCGGTAATTGTCTTAAATATATCCAAATAGTTTTGAAAATGGGATAACTTCATAGGCTAGCATGAGTTATCCAATAAAAATATATACATTTTAGATTTAATATAGGATAGGTCAGTTAAATCAGTTAACCCATCAATGAATGCATGTATATTGCAATATACCCCTATAAATATGGGCTACTGGTTATGGACCATTGAGAGTTGCCAGAAGAAAGTGAAGAGGACAGCTCTCTTGCCATTTCCATGGCTTCTGAAGGCTCAACTGGCTCTGTATGGTCTCTGATGTTACAGCTTCATGAAAAAGGCCGGTACCGAAGATGTGGATTGGTTAAAGAATTGCCTTTCTTTACCTTTCACTATGATGGCTCAGGATGTTTTCGGCTCCGTGGCTGGTGTCTCTTCTATTCCACGTCCTGTGCAGCGTCAGTCTCTCGAGGCGGGACTAACAGCGGAAGTCTCGGTAAGAGGAGGCGCCTTCAGAGATGGAGCCACAGTCCATCCCCTAACAGAGCTATGTCACACCGATCAGCTGGGCTGGCCTTCTCGGAAAATGAGTGCCTGTCAGCTCAGCTGCGGTGATGAAGTAATCGTCGGCGCTGAATCAGCTGACACTCTGTGACGCAGTTAGCGGAGCCTCTACTAGGCTAGCTAGGAAGGATATCGTCTGTGGATCTTCTTATACAGCTTCAGCCAGCAGTGTTTCTGAAGGCTCTGTTCTCTCAAATGCAGCACTTGGATCGTCTTTTCAAAGTATTCCTGTTCTATTAATACAACAACAGTTTACACCAGCTGAGACTCCTCAATCTCCTCTGCGAGGTGGGTCTCATACTTTGCATTTATTGATAGATTTGTCTTCTTCTTTAACTAATATTATTGCTAGCATTACTGTGCCCACCAATTCAACTGCTTCAAATAGTAATGATATTTCTGATCCTGCAGCGTCTGCTATTGATACTCCTCAACAACCTTTGCATTGAATCACTGCTGCTAATGAGGTTGTTGATAAGGGTGTGGGTCACAGTTTGCTTAATTGTCCTAATTCTACTGTTTTATTTACAAATGCTTCTCCCAGCAGGCCTGATTTATATGGTAAAGAAGTGATGCCTTGTATAATTTCACCGTTGGGTTTTCATTTGCCCAAAGGTGTCAAAGAAAAGATTTGGAGTGGTGAATACATTGAGTTGTTAACTTTATTACCATCTTCGAAAGACTACCTGTCTAAACTGGAAAAGAAGGATGATAGGCTTGAGGATGATCGTAAAAAGCCTATTGCCAAGTCAATTTTTAATTGGCTTCAGGCTTTTTCAATTTTTTCTAGCGTTATTTGCAAGAAGTTTCCAAATAAGAGTCCTGGACTTTTCCAGCATATGGACATTGTTCTGGAAGCTTATCGTAACTTTGGTGGATATTCCTGGTTTACGTATGATGAAGCATTCAGGCATAAATTGAGTATTCATCTACTTTACAAAGGATGTGGGACTTTGGTTGGATTTATTCCTCCCTCCTCGACCTGTTCCGCCTCGTCCAACCAACGTTTCTTCTAGTGTTTATTCTACTCCGCCATATAAAAAGGGGATTTGTTTCACGTATAATGATTGCCAGTGTAAATGGCTTCATTCCTGTAGGTACAAACATGAATGTGCATTTTTCTCTGGTGCTCACCCTGTAGCAAAATGTTTTTGTAAATTATCGTCACATTCTCAACAACAATCTAGAGACTTTACGGGTAAAAGCCAGATTACCAGTGAACATGGTAAACATGATGCCTTGGCTACTAATTTATCCTAAACAGCAGCAAGCATTGCTATTAATTGAGGGTTTTTTGCACAGTTCTTAGCTTCCTAAATGTAATAGAGTTGGTTGTAATTGCATAATTTACCTTCTGTTAACGCATTAGCTTCTGTTGTTAGGGATAAATTGTTCAAAGAAGTTAATAAAGGGGAGAATGGCGGGCCCTTTTTTCGCAGCCTCCTTTTGCTAATTTGAGTATTTCTCCTTTAGGGATCATCCCTAACAGATAACCCCATTCATTTTGGCTAATCCATCATTTGTCGTATCCTTACGGTGATTCTTTAAATGATCAAATTGACCCATCTTTGTCTTCAGTTACTTATGCATCTTTTGAATCTGCAATTTCACATCTTCGTTCGTTAGGTGAGGGCACTTTATTGGCTAAAGTGGAATCTGCTTTTAGACTTCTTCCGATATACCCTGATTCCTTTTGCTCATTGGGTATTTATTTTCAGGGAGAATATTTTGTTGATAAATGCCTTCCCATGGAGTGCTCTTTGGCTTATTATTTAAAGGCATTTCAACCTTTTTGGAATAAGTATTTAAAACTGTATGTGGTTCAGATTTAATTATACATTATTTGGATGATTTTTTATCTTTGGTTAAAAACAATTCAGAGTAGGTATTTTAATATTCTTTTTAGCTGAAGAAAAGACTGTTGACCCTGTTGCTTGTTTGGAATTTTTGGGTGTGACTATTGATGCTTTAAATATGGAGTTTAGACTTCCTTTAGATAAATTTAGATGAAATTTCAGGTATTGAATATATTTATTAGATGTAAAAAAATTACTTTAAAAGTAATCTCTGCTTGGGATGTAAGCCTTTGTGATTAGAATTCTTCAGATTGGTAGAATTTTTTTCCAGACGTTTTTATTCTATTTCGGGGTTAAAAAATCCTTCATCTCACGTGCGCTTGTCTGGAGAAATTAAAGATGATATGTTGATCTGGTTGCAATTTTTACAACATTTTAATGGTAAAGCCATTTGTCAATTTGACTTTAGTTCCAGTGAGGTTTTTTTCTCTTTTCACTGATGCTGCCGGATCTGACGTTTTTTCCACTATTTGGCAGACGCACTATTGTGCTTCCTGTTGGACTGTACAAGGTTTTTGCAAGAACATAGTGTTGCTAGAATTATTCCCAATCATTGTGGCAATAGAATTATGGGGACATTCTTTTCAAAACAGGAGATTACTTGTCAGTACTGACAATAAAGGGGTGGTTTATGCTATTAATTGCCTTTCCTCCAAATCACCACAGGTTAATAAATTGTTAAGATATTTGGTTTTTAAATGTCTGTCATTAAATGTTTGGATCAACCACTTGCTTACTGGGCACTTAAACCCCCCTCCTGTCCAGACCAATTTTCAGCTTTTAGCGCTGTTGCATTTGAATGACAATGACGCGGTCATACAACACTGTACTCAAATGAAATTTTTATCATTTTTCCCCACAAATAGAGCTTTCTTTTGGTGGTATTTGATCACCTCTGCGGTTTTTATTTTTTGTTAAAAAAATTGAAAAAGACCGAATTAAAAAAAAAAATTGTATATATTTTTTATATTTTGTTATAAAATTTTGCAAACAGGTAATTTTTCTCCTTCATTGATCTACACTGATGAGGAGGCACTGATGGGCACTGATAGGTGGCAGTGATGGGCACTGATGGGTGGCAGTGATGGGCACTGATGGGTGAAAATAATGGGCACAGATTGCTTACACTGATGGCAGCACTGCTAGGTGGCACTGATTGGCACCACTGGTGGGCATTGATAGGTTGCACTTGTGGGCATTGATAGGTGGCACTTGTGGGCATTCATAGGTGGCACTGCTGGGCACTGTGGGCCCTGGCAGGTGGCAATGACAGATGGCACTGGCAGGCTCAGATGAGGCATATGTGCCTCCTTCCTCTTCGGGACCGATGTCCATTTAACATAAGCCGGTGATTGGCTTTTTTTTCTCCTCATGCTGTCAACGTGAGGAGAAAAAAAAAGATTACTGAGCTTTTGTTTACATCATGTGATCAGCTGTCATTGGCTGACAGCTGATCACATGGTAGGGGGCCGGGATCGGCCCCTTACTCGGATCTGTGATCATCCGATTCTCCTTGACCCGGTGATCACAGCGCGTGCACTGTGCGCCCTGCAGGGTGCGCGTGCACAGGGGAGGACGTCCCATGACGGCCTCCCGGAAATTGAGGTCCGCGCTGTGGCCGTCATTTGGCTATGGCCCAGACCTGAAGTGGTTAAAGCTAAATTTATTCCTGGTAGAGAAAATAGTTTGGCAGACTCGCTTTTCCAGATGGATCATTTTTATCATCTGATGCCGGAAGCGGATCTTCAAGGTGTTCCGTGCCCCTGTCATTTATGGGATCTAATATAATTTTCGACATATTCAACACTCATTGGCTGAATCTACTTGGTTGAGTTATATTTCCTCTTGGGAATTATGGTTGTCCATTTTACAATCTAATAATTTGGTACAATTTTCTTTTGAAGAAGTTATACTATTATTTCTTAGTTCTTTAATGGAAAAACATTATTCATGGTCTCATATGAATAAAAAGTTAGCTGGCGTTTCATTTTTTCTAAAGCTAAATTCATTGCCACATTGTTTGAGTTTCTTTTTTTGTCAAGCAAGAATTAAAGGGGTATAAGAAACCTATGCTTCACAGAGACGAACGCTCTCCTATGGATATTGATCTATTGAGCAGTTTGTGTTCTGTTTCTGCAAAGGTTTTTTTCTGTTTATGAAGATCTTCTTTTTAAATCGTTTTTTTCTTTCCTTTTCTTTGTAGCTTTTCGCATATTGGAGGTTGTCTCTGCTGCAACAGATAAGCCCTCTCCGATGAAAATTGAGAATGTAATTATTGAGGATAACCAATTAAGGATTTTTCTTCCTTACAGTAAGACAGATGGGTATGGCAAGGGACATTCCATTTATTTGAATCAGCGTCCTTTCCGTGAAATTTGTCCTATATGGTTTTTAAGACAATATTTGCTAGTAAGACCAGATTTTAATGATAATTTGTTTTTTCATGCTGATTCTTCTCCATCAACTAGATACTAGTTTAACCATGTTTTTCACAGCTGTTTGGACTATCTACATTTGAATCATATTCGCTTTCGCTTAACTTCTCATTCTTTAGAATAAGTGCAGCCACTGAAGCTGCCAAACTTGGTTTTCATGCAAATTTTATTAAAAAATTGGGTAGATGGAAATCTGAATCTTACAAGTTGTATGTCTGTCCTAACTCTTTGGTTTAATTTTCTGACAGGTCTCTTGAATGTTGTTTTAGATTCTCGGCCACGCCTTTGTGTATTGGGCTCAGAAGAGAGTGTCAGCAAGATCATATTCTTCTAATTTGAGTCTTGATTCTTCTTTTAAAGTGTACTGGAGTGGCAGACTTGCATAGAAAAAGCTGCGGGCTGGGGTTAGGTGACAGGCAGTATGCTTATCATACTTCCTGTTGGTTGGGGTAAGTTTGTTTTGATTACTCAGAAAAGAGAATATTATTAAACCTGACCCGTAGTGGCTGGTTTTATTTATTTATCTATACTTTTAAGTGATGTTTTAATAAAATTATTTGTAAATATTTTAGAAAATTTATTAAACCAATAAAAACAGCCGCAGCCAAAATATTTATCCAATAAAATATTTTATTTAAAATTATTTGCTTGTCTTGTTTGAATGTATTATATATACAATGGAAAATGCCTGCTGCCTTCTATCCCATGTAAAGGAAAAAGAGGGGAAAAAAGTCTATTTATAGCCCCCCCCCCCCAACACAGTACAACTGCACATTTTAGAGTGGCCTTTAATTGTGGCCAGCCTAAGGCACACATGTGCAATAATCATGCTGTCTAATCAGCATCTTGATATGCCACACCTGTGAGGTGGATGGATTATCTCGGCAAAGGAGAAGTGCTCACTAACACAGATTTAGACATATTTATGAACAATATTTAGAAATTGGCCTTTTGTGTACATAGAAAAAGTTGTAGCTCTTTGCGTTCAGCTCATGATAAATAGGGGCAAACATAAAAAGTGTTGCATTTATAATTTTGCTCATTGTATATTGGAGTGGATTGACGGCCTCCTATGTTGCATTGTAAAGGTACATAGATGCATCTGAGTGTTCCTGCACCTAATTTGGCCTTTTTTTAGTTTGGGGTTAATATAAATGGGTATTTTAGTGCCCCATAGCAACCAATCAGAAACTATTCTCCTGAAGTCAAATCAGGACAAGATGGTTGCTGTTCATTATGCTCTTTATTGAATAGTGCCGGACATACTTTATTAGGAACAACACCATCTAACCTAAAGAAAAACTACAGTCTTGTCACCTGGGGAAGAACAGTTCTAAATGATGAACACACTAAGTTATTTTAACAAGACCAATGTCATTTTGTATGTTGCCCAAAGCATTCATCAGTTTTCCTGGAATTGTCTCTGATATTTTCCATAGGATATTTCCCGTTTCCTCCTTATGTCTAAATCTTTCATACAATTGTACCATTTTGCAATCCTCAATATTCCTATGCATAGCTGTCTATAATATATTCCTCACTTGCATGGACTTTGGGCTGACAGCTTAGCCAATCAGAACCCTGTACCATATACTGTACCTCGTGTAATGTGAGCCACAACAGTATGATTTTGGATGAGGCTATGGTAAAATATGGTGGCCTGACTAGGTGTGGCAAGCTGCTGATTGACAAGATACAGTCTTGTAAATCAGCAGTGACAATACTGATAGTTATGCCCAATGCAACATTTTTTCATTCTGAGAGTGGCAACTCTGCTCTGAATTTTAAGAGCCAGTGCAGCATTGTTGCCACTCAATCACAGGAAATTGCATTAGATGAACTTCACTGGCAGGTTCAACAGGTGTTTCTGGGACTTTGCCAGGGAGCTAAGAAAAAAATACAAGTGCAGATATTTAAGGCAACATATGCCTGCTTTAGTTGCAGATATACTTTTCAGTATAAAAGCAACCAAACAATGGTAGGAGAGATGGGTTCATGTTTTATGAACTGTAAAGAGCCTTTTGACTTCTCTAAGCATAATCGGTACTCCCTTCCCTCTTCCCGTTTCTTAGCCAGAAATGCCCAGAGTTAGCCAAAAATTGGAAATAAAATTAGGAATAAATTACAATATGTCAATTTTGATGTTTGGTGCTGCCTTCTCTAACTTACTGAACTCATTGAGTGTATAAGGGTGAAAGCAGCCCTGCTTCTGACCTAGTAAATAATGTAGCTGCAGTGAATTATATTTGCTTGTTTCCTTCTGTTAGTCCTTCTCTATCCAGATGTTAGGAGATTTCCCTTGGATAATTTATATTTCTTTTCTATATCTATAAATCTAAAATCAAAACCTTCTGTATATTAACTTTTTAAAATAAATCTGCTAAACAATGGCATGTAAACAGATAAAATAAATGATTGTAAATGTGTTTTTAAACCAGTTAATTCTTGTCTAACTGAGAGATTTTATGTTTCCGATCGTGTGTGGGCTTTATGGGACTTGTTCTTTTGAAAATTCTGATGGACCTAGAAATAGAACATGTTTTAAATCTTTCTGACTGAATCAATTCCTATAGGGAAAACCGTTCGTCTGTATGTTATTTCGACGGACCAAAAACGACGCAAGGGCAGCTATTGGCTACTGGCTATTGAACTTCCTTTTTCTAGTCCCGTCGTACGTCATCGTGTTCTAAACGATCGGACTTTGGTGTGATCATGTGTAGGCAAGTCCGTTTCAGCGGAACTCCGTCAAAAAAAAACCGTCAGAGTTTATTCTGCCGGAAAGTCCAGTCATGTGTACGCGGCATAAGTGTTACTAGCCAGCTCACTACATGAAAATAAAGGAAAAAAGTAGGAAACTCATGCAACCACCACATCTAAGGACTGATAAGTTGCAGTTTTCTTGTTTTTATTGTCTGTATTTCACTTTAACAACCTCAGCCTGCCAGCTTAAGGAGTCACTCTACCACTATCAGTGTGAGTCATAATGACAGCTGAGCCCATAGGTTTACCTTGCTAAAAAGAAGTGATCTGACAACCCCCAGAAACATAATTTCCTGATTGTGTGATTGGCTCACCAATTTTCCCAGAAGTCTGCCTAAGATATTAGTCAGATTTCAGGCATCCCCTGCAACAAAAAATGCATTTTTGGTGAGATACTCCCAATAGCAAATCACGTCTAAAGGGATGCAGACCCAGCAGATTTCCTCATTAGAGCCCTGCAGCTGCTGCAGCTGAAGGATAATTATGAAACCACTCCCATTAGACCCACTCAGATTAGGGACACAGAGGAACAAACAGGGATTTCTTAAGAATAACAAAAGGTAGGAATCTGCAACAAAGGTTGGTATAATCCTTGCAATGTACATAGATCACCCAGATTGAAATGTTATTTTCTCAACAAAAGTGGAGTTAAAAATTAGCTGCACAAATATTGTGAAACATAAATATTGCAACAACTATCATTTTAATCTCCAGGGTCTCTGCTTTCAAAAAATATATACTGCTTAGGAGTTTTAAGTAATTGTCTAGCAAAAAAAATATGATTCTTAAAATAAATCTGCTAAACAATGGCATGTAAAAAGATAAAATAAATGATTGTAAATTTGTTTTTAAACCAGTTAATTCTTGTCTAACTGAAAGATGTTATTGGTGTGATCAGCTCTCACATTTAAGTTTCCAGAGAATCTGAGATGATATGAAACGATTGCATTGCTGAAAAAGGCTGAACACAAAATCCCACATCCTAAGGGCATTTTTAACCTTACAGTATATCTGTTTCCTAAGAAATGCTTTTCCACCCTGTTTTTATTTTATTTTGTTAAAGAATAATTTTTTATACATATGAGAATTTCAAATGTCTGCACATATGTTTACGTATATACTGTACATATTTATGCCAATGTCTCTCCTCAGATTGACAATTCTGTTGTTTAAAGATGTCTCCATTCCTCCTCCATACAGATGGGAAACACCCTAAGAGAGTAATGCCGCATACACATGACCGGACTTTCCGGCAGAAAAGGTCCGACGGCATAATTTCATCGGACATTCCGATCATGTGTGGGCTTCATCGGACTTTTTCTTTCAAAAATTCTGACGGACCGAGAAATAGAACATGTTTTAAACCTTTCCAACTGAATCAATTCCTATAGGGAAAACCGCTTGTATGTTATTCCAACAAGCCAAAAACGGCGCAAGGGCAGCTATTGGCTACTGGCTATTGAACTTCCTTTTTCTAGTCCCGTCGTACGCCATCGTGTTCTAAACGATCGGACTTTGGTGTGATCGTGTGTAGGCAAGTCCATTTCAGTGGAACTCCATCGAAAAAAAACGCCAGAGTTTATTCTGCCGGAAAATCCGGTCATGTGTACGCAGCATAATGCCCTGTACACACGGTCGGATTTTTCGACGGAAAATGTGCGATCGGAGCTTGTTGTCGGAAATTCCGACTGTGTGTGGGCTCCATCAAACTTTTTCCATCGGATTTTCCGTCACACAAAGTTTGAGAGCAGGCTATAAATTTTTCCGACGACAAAATCCGATCGCGTCAATTCCGACCGTGTGTGGACAATTCCAACGCACAAAGTGCCACGCATGCTCAGAAGAAATTCTGAGATGGAACAGCTCAGTCTGGTAAAATTAGCACTTAGAATGGATATAGCACTTTCGTCAGGCTGCAATGTTTTAAATTGTTTAATGCAGCGCACTCTGTTCTTCTTTATAATGTGAGAAGAATGAAAATGTTTTGCTACTCATATTCACACAGAGTTCTCACAAACTTATTTCTTTATAATTTCTCGTGATTTCATCAATATAATATTTTTATTTGTCACATCTGACTCAAAAATGTTTTTTTTTTTTTTTGGGGTTATTATTTTTTTAAAGCCTGATATTTTTTTTTTTTACTCCAGACCATTTTTGGGTGTGTTTTGTGTGTCAAGTTACCACAACACCATTATTATCTTGTATTATTTAATCTCAAGGAGGTTGCTTGGTGTTGTTGTCCCTTGTTAATTTGACATTGTATTTTTGAAATGTACCTGCCTCCTCACAAACAAACTGTCCTTTTTGAAGGAAAACACACATAGGCGAGTATAATTGAAACCAAAAAACCTTTATTAAGTGATCCGAACCAAACAAAGAGGGAGGCAATGCTGGAGAAACATCTGAAATTGGTGAAGCCTTTGGCCCCCAAGGCACACATCAATTATTTCCTGCCAAAATTGGTGGCCTGAGGAGTCCTTATCTAACGGAGTGCAGTCTGGTCCAGAAGTCCAAGAGATCCTGAACAGCAGCAGATGACATGTATGTCCCCAGGCTGTGGTCATACAAGAGCCTGCATCTTTTGTCAGACCAGACTGAACCCAGGCCATCACTCTCTGGTCTTCCTTTCACGCTTCCTTCCACGATGTGTCTGTGGTGGTGGAGTTGTGGCAGGAGGAGGAGGAGGATGGTCCAACTCACACAGGTGGGTATTGGGTGTGATTTCGCCCCTCACCCCCTTAGTTAAGGCTTTATAAAGAATGTCCTCACACATGAGGCGTTGACCCTCCTGCATGCCCTGCAGTTTTGTGGCAGCCATGCAGGCAAATGCCTCTTCAGGCGTGGGGAAGGCTCTGAGGGACGTAGAAGCCTCCTGAATCAGCCTGAATGCTGAATCCTGCATGTTACTACCCTTCCTGGGTCTTTTGTTTGGAAGGCGGAGGGGAGGGACCTGCGATTCTGTCAGGCTCCTACTGGGCTTGGCCTTCTCCTGGCTGCCACTAACCCCTGCCTCCTCCTGGCTGCCACATTCCACAGCCTCCTCCTGGCTGCCACATTCCACAGCCTCCTCCTATGTGCCACATTCCACAGCCTCCTCCTGGCTGAGGTCTTCCTGTGTATGAAAAAGGGACATCGTTTTCGTTTTTTCTTCATCTATCACACACACTTTTCATCTCATGACTGTTGAAAATTGAATGTTAACAAATATAACAGACTATCATTCTGAGCCCAGCATTTTTCATTCTTGTCCCAATTATTTCTGCCCACTACTGTCTATTGATATGTAAAACACTTTCTTAAATCATCAATTAGTGATCAATAATAACATCTAGTAAACATCATTTATTTATTGACCAGAAATCTGTAGAAGAATGCTATACCTGGCTCCAGGTGGGCTCCTCCTCTTCTTCCTGGTTGGAAGTCCCAGGTTGGACATCGGAAGCCTCAGCTGGGGTGGAAGATAGGGTGGAAGGAAGAGTGGAAGGAAGAGTGGAGAGGGATTCCCTGACTTCAGTCTGGTCTGACAGAAAACAAAGTCTCTCATAGTACCAGAGCCTGGGGGCATAATTGTCATCTGCTGCAGCTCCTGATCTCTGGGAATCCATGACCTTCTTGCGCTCCCTAAGATAAGTGCTCCTCAGGCCACCAATTTTGGCTTTTAAATAGGAGATGGTTGCCGTGGGGACCACCGGCTTCACCAACTCCAGCAGTTTCTCCAGCGCTGCCTGCCTCTTTTGTTGTTTATTGTTGTATTGGGGGTGTTTGACCCGCCACAGACAGGGCAGCTCCCTGTATTTGTCTATGAACAGGGGGAGGAAGTTGTGGTCATTGAAGCCATCCATTTTATCTGCAAGACACAAGACAAACCCTAATGTCAGGCGAAACTCTCCTAATCTTGTTACAATATAGGCCTCAATCTAGAAACAGTATAGGCCCAAGTTTATATCTTACCTTTGTTATCACGATCGGCGCCTCCGATACTCCTTCCTCTGCTCACAGATCGTACGTACTACGCACGCATGTTATGCTTTATATACACTGCGCATGCATAAAACTCCGCCTGCCCCTGACGTTCTTTCTAGTCTTTTCTCCGCCCCTTCTTGTTTGGTGCAGTGGGGGAAGAGCACATGGCGGAGACACAGCAGGTGCGTGCTAATTACAGCAACGAGGAGGAGGAGGAAGAAAGCCCGGAGCCAGAAACGTCCCGATCCCAGAGGAGACGATTTAAGGCCTCAAATATGTCCTTTGGGGAGATGTTGGAGATGGTCGACATCCTGAAGAGGACCAACTATGACGGGAAGTATGGACCTTACCCCAACCCAAATGTCAGAAAGGCCAAGATAATGGCGAAAGTTGTCAAGAGTCTGCAGAAGAATTTTGGTGTACGACGATCCAAGGATCAACTCAGGACGCGGTGGTCGGACCTCAAATTAAGGGAGCACGATCAGTATAGAAGGATCAGGAGAGTGCTGCAAAAAAGTAGTTGTCCTGTGTTCCTATTCTTGATTTTTCTAACGTTCGTGCTGCTCCATGTGCTTTTATTTACTGTTGTACAGTTTAAAATGGCAACTTTCATGTTCATGGGCACATTATTCGTTCGTATGAAACATTGTTCGTTCGGCAAAGAAAACACCATGTTTTGGACATATGCATTTTAAATACTTTTTTGCTAACCTATTTCTCTACAAATAATTTTGGTGTCTAGATAGGTTTGTAATTAGAATGAACTGCAAACTAGATTCTGTGTAAGGAGAGGACACTCAGCAACTGTTTACACATCTGGACGCCTGGAGCACTAGTGTGGGACACCAGAACACCCTTTTTATTAGGGAGCCCCACACAGGTGTTCCAGTGTATACTATAGGGGTGTCTCCATCTGTGAAGCTTGTACAAAACAGGTAAGTATTCAAGCTTGACAAAGGAAAAATATAATTCTTCATCTTGGAACTCTGCCAAATCAGACAATTGTACCCCACTTCCAAGCAATGTTTCATATTCATATTTCTGCCATCAAATATCTGCGTGCTAAGTATACCTTTTTTTTTTACATAGGGGAGAAAATACTCGGAGGACACCACTCATCAGAAGAGACAACAGACGCCCCACCTCAGGAAGAAGGAGAAATCCCCCAAAGGCAACAGGAGGAGGAGGAAGGAGACGTAATCGAAATAGTCACCACAACAGGTGAGTGTCTGTGACCACAGGCTCAGGTAAGAGATGGATGCCTGCATATTTATAATACATGGTGTGTTTTTGTTTCTATATTTTTAGGTGATTGTGATGTTGTGGATGAAGGACATTTCACCAGTGAGAGTGCCCAGATCCTGATCGGGGTGATCAGGGGGTATAATAGGGACTTGGAAAACATCCAGAAAAACATCAATGATGTTCAAAACAAAATGAAGAACATCATTGATGTTTTAGGGAGAGTTTAAAACATCTCCAAATACCAGACTTTTTTTTGTTTTTTGAATTGAAAAATTTTTTGCACCTTTTTTGACATATTCTCGAAAAGCCAAATTTTGAAGATGCACACAGTGTGTCAACATGTGCTATCTGCCATCACGGAGATCAATGGACACGTTTTGTGGGTGCAACCCCTTCCTCAATAATAAAGTAGCTGAGAGGAAGGGGTTGCACCCCCAAAGCACGTCCCTTGATCCCCCGTGATGGCAGCTAGCACATGTTGGCATTCTGCAATTTGTGTGCATCTTCAAAATTTGGCTTTTTCCAGGGGTGACTTCACCCCATCTGAACGCAATATCAAACACAGTTTATAAATACTCGTGTCTGATATTGCCTTCCATTTCTAACAAAGTTGAACTTTGTAAGTTCCAGATTTGTGTATTTCTTGTTGGTTTTAAACATGCCTGTTTTACCTTAAATGGACATTTTTACTTTTATTAATGTGACCCAAAAAATTGTTATACAACAAACATGTTGGTTTGTTTTAAAAACCTTTTATAAATGCACAAGTGATTGTGCTTGTATTAAAAAGATTGATAATCAAGAATGTGTGGATTTTTCTTTCAATGCTCCAAAACTTTTTTTTGTGGTAAAATTGGTGTTTTTTGTGACAATGGGGGTTATTTCCTAAGGGCAAATCCACTTTACACTACAAGTGCAGTTTCAGTGCAGTCTCAAGTGCGCTTGTAGTGCAAAGTGTATTTTCCTTTAGTAAATAACACCCAACAGTGCTTTCTAATGTTACACAATCACACCATTTTCAGGACTACACACATTTCAGTCAGGGTCAGCTAAAAGAAACACAAGCAGTAAATGTCAGCAAATATTTTAGTAGGTAAACTATTTTTTTTATTTAAAAAAAGGCTCAGACATTGTCTGCATATTGATGGTTCCCCTACCCGCAAAGTATTCAAGGTATCTTAGACGGACCTCGCGGGCACTCAGGGGGGGCAAGCCAGGATGGTCAGCCTCAAGCGCCGTCAGGTTTGGTTCATTTACATGAATTCTGGCCTCAGGCACCACTGAGGCAGCATAGTTGGCAGAATTTCGCCTTAAAAAGTTGTGGAGAACCCAGCACGCCAGGATGATATGATTCAGTTTATACTCCGCTATGTGTATGGATGTAAGAAATAGGCGGAACCGGATGTCCATGATTCCAAACGTGTTCTCCACCACTCTTCTGGCTCTGGCCAGCCGGTAATTAAAAACCCTCTAGTCCGGGGTGAGGATCCTCATTGGGAATGGTCACATAAGATGGTCCCCCAGCGCAAATGCTTCATCCGCAACGAAGACGAATGGGAGTCCTTCCACATTGTCTTCTGGAGGGGGCAAGTCCAAGCTGCCATTCTGGAGAGCCTGTAGAACTCCGTCTGGGCGATGACTCCACCATCTGACATCCAGCCATTCTTCCCCACGTCCACATACAGGAACTCATAAGTAGCCGACACCACTGCCAACATCACAATACTATTGAACCCCTTATAATTATAATAATATGACCCCGAGCTGGGTGGTGGGACGATGCGAATGTGTTTCCCGTCAATTGCCCCTCCGCAGTTAGGAAAGTCCCACCGCTGGGCAAAGTGGGAGGCCACAGTCTGCCATTCCTGAGGGTTGGAAGGAAACTGTGGAGTAAAACCAGAAAAATAAATTAATCATTTTGCACATAAACATGTAAAGCAGATTAGACACAAACATTCTTGGTCAACATCGGTATAACATTTATTTTAGGGAGTATTTAAAGACAAAGGTATAAGGTCCACCTATCAGATCCCCCCCCTCATGGGCCATTTTATAAGTTTTATGGGGGGGAGATGTTTTGGACAGGTAACCCTCTCCACTTCATTGAGAGATGAATGCATAAATAATGTGTATTACTTTGGCCAGCCCCTCCTTACTTTACACTATTGGCAGCCCACTGGACAGGTAAGAAGTGTCATAATACAAAGATATAAATACACACTGTACACATTTGAGCACATTTTTACATTCTGCTATTACCTGTCAAGATAATAATAGGATACAAAAACTTTAAACAGTACCATTTGAAAGTATTCAGGCAGGCCCTTGCACTACATGCTTTGGGGAATTCATCCATAAATCTGACCACTAAAGAGGTGGGTATAGTGTGTATGGGTTTGGCAAAGTCAGCAGATAGAGGATTGGTATCAGCTGAGTTAGCAGTTGGGGGGAGGGAGGGTTCAAAAATATTTTGGGAGTCCAAAAAAAAGCCTCTGGCACTCCTGAATTTAAAGCACACATCACAAATTTACACATTTTAGGGGGTATTTAGGGTAAAGCACTACTATGGATCTGACAAAATACATTGTTAAGTGACTACACGAGGTGAATATAGGCCCAGGAGAGCATGCTGGGGAGGTAAGTGAAGGCAAATATGTATGAAGGACAAAAAAAATTACATAAAAATCCAGCATGCATGAGAACAAAGGGGACATTCACAGCATATTACAATCATGGTAATTAGGGAATGATGAAAGAAATACAATATATTAACAAACATTCTATACAATAAAATGTGACGTTAAAGGATAAAAATCTTACCTTAATATACTCCTTCTGCAGGACCTGGATGATGGCAGAACAGGTCTCTGGGATAATGATCCCTCAGAGCCTGGGGGGAGATGCCTGTCGAGAACTTGAGGTCCTGCAGGCTTCTACCCGTCACCAAGTACCACAGGGTGGCGACTAGCCTCTGCTCCGGAGTGATGGCTTGCCTCATGCAGGTATCCTGCCTGCTGATATAGGGGTCAGCAAAGCCAACAAACGGTGAAATACGGGGTCCATCATCTGGAGAAAGTTCCTGAAATCATCAGGATTATTCTCACGGATCTCACGGAGCAAAGGCATGTGACAGAACTGGTTACGTTGGAGCAACCAATTCTTGGTCCATGAACTCCTCCCCACCCTGTTCATGGACTGGACTTGTGTCAAGGTAAGGACCCCAACACCAAGCCCCCGCACAGCACGAACTCTACGAGGAGTACATATACGCAACATGGCTAGAAAACGGTCGCCTGCTCAGAACGCACTGAAGAACAGCAAGGCCTGTGAAGAGCGACCTGAAAATCAGTAACGAACGAACACGAACACAATGACAAATCAATTGTACTCGCTGCACAGACTGAAGAACAGATACAAACCCACAAGCACAAACTGAACAGCAGAAAACGATCCGAAAACCACGAGTCTGAAAAAGTGCAAATCGTCTCTCACCAAACTTTTACTAACATGAGATTTGCAAAAGGAGCCCAAAGGGTGCCGCGCTTGGTTTTGAACTGCCCTTTTATAGTCTCGTCATACATGGTGTACGTGACCGCGTTCTTGACGATCAGAAATTCCAACAACTGTGTGCAACCCTGTGTACCCAAAACAAGTTTGAGCCAACATCCGTCGGAAAAAATCCATGGATTTTGTTGTCGGATTGTCCGATCAATGTCCGATCGTGTGTACGGGGCATTAGTGTTACTAGCCAGATCACTACATGAAAATAAAGGAAAAAAGTAGGAAACTCATGCAACCACCACATCTAAGGACTGATAAGTTGCAGTTTTTTTGTTTTTATTGTCTGCATTTCACTTTAACAACCGCAGCCTGCCAGCTTAAGGAGTCACTCTACCACTATAAGTGTGAGTCATAATGACAGCTGAGCCCACAGGTTTACCTTGCTAAAAATAAGTGATCTGACAACCCCCAGAAACATAATTTCCTGATTGTATGATTGGCTCACCAATTTTCCCAGAAGTCTGCCTAAGATACTAGTCAGATTTCAGGCATCCCCTGCAACAAAAAAATCATTTTTGGTGAGATACTCCCAATAGCAAATCATGTCTAAAGGGATGCAGACCCAGCAGATTTCCTCATTAGAGCCCTGCAGCTGCTGCAGCTAAAGGATAATTATGAAACCACACCCATTAGACCCACTCAGAATAGGGGCACAGAGGAACAAACAGGGATTTCTTAAGAATAACAAAATGTAGGAAGCTGCAACAAAGGTTGGTATAATCCTTGCAATGTACATAGATCACCCAGATTGAAATGTTATTTTCTCAACAAAAGTGGAGTTAAAAATTAGCTGCACAAATATTGTGAAACATAAATCTTGCAACAACTATCATTTTAATCTCCAGGGTCTCTGCTTTCAAAAAATATATACTGCTTAGGAGTTTTAAGTAATTGTCTAGCAAAAAAATTATGATTTTTAAAATAAATCTGCTAAACAATGGCATGTAAAAAGATAAAATAAATGATTGTAAATTTGTTTTTAAACCAGTTAATTCTTGTCTAACTGAAAGATGTTATTGGTGTGATCAGCTCTCACATTGAAGTTTCCAGACAATCTGAGATGATATGAAACGATTGCATTGCTGAAAAAGGCTGAACACAAAATCCCACAACCTTAGGGCATCTTTAACCTTACATTATATCTGTTTCCTAAGAAATGCTTTCCATCCTGTTTTTATTTTATTTTTTTAAAGCATTAATCTAATACAACAATATTTGATGCAGTGCTGTTTGATATATATATATATATATATATATATATATATATATATATATATATATATATATATATATATATATATATATATATGAGAATTTCAAATGTCTGCATATATGTTTATGTATATACTGTACATATTTATGCCAATGTCTCTCCTCAGATTGACAATTCTGTTGTTTAAAGATGTCTCCATAGCTCTTCCATACAGAGTGGAAACACCCTAAGAGAGTAATGCCGCATACACATGACCGGACTTTCCGGCAGAAAAGGTCTGATAGAATCATTTCATCGGACATTCCTATAGTGTGTGGGCTTCATCGGACTTTCTCTTTTGAAAATTCTGACGGACCTAGAAATAGAACTTGTTTTAAATCTTTCCAACTGAATCAATTCCTATAGGGAAAACCGTTCGTCTGTATGTTATTCCGATGGACCAAAAATGACGCAAGGGTAGCTATTGGCTACTGGTTATTGAACTTCCTTTTTCTAGTCCCGTCGTACGTCATTGTGTTCTAAACGATTGGACTTTGGTGTGATCGTGTATAGGCAAGTCCATTTCAGCGGAACTCCGTAGAAAAAAACCCGTCAGAGTTTATTCTAACGGAAAGTCCGGTGGTCATGTGTACGCGGCATAAGTGTTACTAGCCAGATCACTACATGAAAATAAAGGAAAAAAGTAGAAAACTCATGCAACCACCACATCTAAGGACTGATAAGTTGCAGTTTTTTTGTTTTTATTGTCTGTATTTCACTTTAACAACCGCAGCCTGTCAGCTTAAGGAGTCACTCTACTACTATAAGTGTGAGTCATAATGACAGCTGAGCCCACAGGTTTACCTTGCTAAAAAGAAGTGATCTGACAACCCCCAGAAACATAATTTCCTGATTGTGTGATTGGCTCACCAATTTTCCCAGAAGTCTGCCTAAGATAGTAGTCAGATTTCAGGCATCCCCTGCAACAAAAAATGCATTGCAACATATTGCAACAACTATCATTTTAATCTCCAGGGTCTCTGCTTTCAAAAAATATATACTGCTTAGGAGTTTTAAGTAATTGTCTAGCAAAAAATTATGATTTTTACATGTATGTGAGTGTGTCAGAATTGGCCTGAAAGTAAGGTGGTTAACGTGAAAACAAGAACAAATAAAGAAACTGGGAAATCTCTTTCGTAGTTAAAGTTTAATAATAATAGAAAATAAGCTTTAAAAATGAGGAAAATTATTAGTCGGGGAATGTATCTGGAATCTTGGGTTAATCTGAATTTATTATAAAAAAAAAAACCCTATATGAACATTTTAATTTAGTCATGTAACAAGAAGAAAAAAATTAAAACTAGCATTGCAATAGGTTATAGTCAGGACAGGTTAGAGGAAGCCCTAATTTAAATCACTCATTGATCTTTGAAACAAATATGTTTTATAAAGAAAATGCATTTAATTTTAAACAGTGTTGTTGATTTAGCTGTGTACTAGAAAACGAGTTTCTCCTATTCCCCTGATAAACATTCAGCTAAGTCATGCTGGTTCCTGAGCGGAAGATAATTGGAAATTAGATAATGGAAATTTTTCATTGTAGTAACTTATTTAGCTAAAACCAAGTTGTTTGCTGTAAATGTCTTTTTACGGATTTAAATTTCAAGATCTATTTGTTTTCATCCAAAAGAGAATATCTCCCAAAAGAAATCCTCAAGGGCTGCATGTAGATTGATGAGCAGCAGTAATATTTTCTATTGGGATTCTTTTTGACAATGGTAATGCTGTTTTTGTAGTCACAGCAATCTGTCCCTTCCAACTCTGTTCATTTCTAATGCCCTGGACAACTTAGATCACACCACATTTCATATATAACAAAACACAATTCTGAATACAATGGAAGTAAATGAACTGTTCTGCTTTAGACTGCACAAATATATTTTGGGGAGCAAACCAAACCCTGACATGTTTTAAAAAAAACAACAGAAATATGAAGACACCAAGAAAGTGCTCAGTCCAAGATCCAAACAATATACTCTCTGATAAACATTTAACATGAATGACAAATAAGCAAAAAAGAACATACAAAAATATGCTAAACAGGACATTAATGGAGAAGTACAGTCAACGCTTGTTTTGCTGTACTTCTCCAGTGGATCACAGGAGTGCAATTTGTTCTGCACTCCTGTGACACGCTGTCAGCTGACATTATAGAGCCGGTGGTCCAGGCTGGAAAAAGATTGTGACCATATGGTCGAAATCCACCCAGGAGCCTGGACCGCCACCTGGCTCAGCCTCTCAGCAAGCTGCTGAGAAACTGAGACAGCCCCTCCCACCCCCTCAACAGCCCAGCGCTCCAGTGAGTGCTGGGGAGGGGGGCAGAGCAGACAGAGGTGACTGATAGTCACCGGCTCTCTGCTCAGAGTGGCAGGGTGAACTGAACAATCAGCAGTGTTTGATTGCTCATTTCTCAACCTTAGAGCCGAAGGGGACAGATGCAGCATCGGACTGATGCTGCAACCACCTAGATAAGTATGATTTAAAAAAAAATCTAATTTTTCTCTTTTAAAGTGTTACCAAACCCAGGACCCTGCATTCACTATATCTGGTCTCCCATAGTACACAGAACATGGAAATGCAATTATTTTAGTAAATATAAACTGCTAAATATCTTTTCTCATCAGCAGTATACAGTATAGCAGTCTTTTCTGGTTAAAGCCTGTAGGAGGAGTTTTCATTCTCCTCTGATTGTCCTGTGAGGCCGCAGGACCCCTGACCCCCTGTCTGGACAGTGCTGATTGTCCCTGTGTTGATCACATACACTCTTCCAAGAAAAAAAAAAAAAACTCTATAGCAATATACACCAAACTGAGCATGTGCAGCTTGCTCCCAAGACTCTGTTCTATCAGTAGATAGATTGGGGACAGTGGAAGAAGGGGGGGCAGATAAAACAGGATCAAACAGCCCTTTTACACAATGCAGAGGATTAACCTCTTAGGTTCCACAGTAAGTATAGCAAGCATGCTTTACTGCATATACAGTGCGGAGAACAAGTATTTGATACACTGACAATTTTGCAGGTTTTCCTACTTACAAAGCATGTAGAGGTTTGTAATTTTTATCATAGATACTCTACAACTGTGAGAGACGGAATCTAAAACAAAAATCCAGAAAATCACATTGTATGATTTTTTAAATAATTCATTTGCATTGTATTCCATGACATAAGTATTTGATCACCTACCAACCAGTAAGAATTCTGGCTCTCACAGACCTGTTATTTTTTCTTTAAGAAGTCCTCCTGTTCTCCACTCATTACCTGTATTAACTGCACCTGTTTGAACTCGTTACCTGTATAAAAGACACCTGTCCACACACTCAATCAAACAGACTCCAACCTCTCCACAATGGCCAAGACCATTGTGGTGTGTAAGGACATCAGCGATAAAATTGTAGCACACGCAAGGTCCCCCTGCTCAAGCCAGCGCATGTCCAGGTCCGTCTGAAGTTTGCCAATGACCATCTGGATAGTCCAGAGGAGGAATGGGAGAAGGTCATGTGGTCTGATAAAACATAAATAGAGCTTTTTGATCTAAACTCCACTCGCCGTATTTGAAGGAAGGATGAGTACAACCCCAAGAACACCATCCCAACCGTGAAGCATGGAGGTGGAAACATCATCCTTTGGGGCTGCTTTTCTGCAAAGAGGACAGGACGACTGCACCGTATTGAGGGGAGGATGGATGGGGCCATGTATCACGCAATCTTGGCCAACAATCTCCTTCCCTCATTAAGAAGCATTGAAGATGGGTTGTGGCTGGGTCTTCCAGCATGACAACGACCTGAAACACACAGCCAGGGCAACTAAGGAGTGGCTCTGTAAGAAGCATCTCAAGTTCCTGGAGTGGCCTAGCCAGTCTCCAAACCTGAACCCAATAGAAAATCTTTGGAGGGAGCTGAAAGTCCAACTGCCCAGCGACAGCCCCAAAACCTGAAGGATCTGGAGAAGGTCTGTATGGAGGAGTTGGCCAAAATCCCTGCTGCAGTGTGTGCAAACCTGGTCAAGAACTATTGGAAAACATATGATCTCTGTAATTGCAAACAAAGGTTTCTGTACCAAATATTAAGTTCTGCTTTTCTGATGTATCAAATACTTACAGTCAGGTCCATATATATTGGGACATCGACACAATTCTAATCTTTTTGGCTCTATACACCACCACAATGGATTTGAAATGAAACAAACAAGATGTGCTTTAACTGCTGACTTTCAGCTTTAATTTGAGGGTATTTACATTCAAATCAGGTGAACGGTGTAGGAATTACAGTTTGTATATGTGCCTCCCACTTTTTAAGGGACCATAAGTAATGGGACAGATTAACAATCGTCCATCAAACTTTCACTTTTTAATACTTGGTTGCAAATCCTTTGCAGTCAATTACAGCCTGATGTCTGGAACCAGACGCTGGGTTTCATCCCTGGTGATGCTCTGCCAGGCCTCTACTACAACTGTCTTCAGTTCCTGCTTGTTCTTGGGGCATTTTCCCTTCAGTTTTGTCTTTAGCAGGTGAAGTGCATGCTTAATTGGATTCAGGTCAGGTGATTGACTTGGCCATTGCATAACATTCCACTTCTTTCCTTTAAAAAATTCTTTGGTTGCTTTCGCAGTATGCTTCGGGTCATTGTCCATCTGCATTGTGAAGCGCCGTCCAATGAGTTCTGAAGCATTTGGCTGAATATAAGAAGATAATATTGCCTGAAACACTTCAGAATTCATCCTGCTGCTTTTGTCAGCAGTCACATCATCAATAAATAAAAGAAAACCAGTTCCATTGGCAGCCATACATGCCCACGCCATGACACTACCACCACCATGCTTCACTGATGAGGTGGTATGCTTTGGATCATGAGCAGTTCCTTTCCTTCTCCATACTCTTCTCTTCCCATCACTCTGGTACAAGTTGATCTTGGTCTCGTCTGTCCATAGGATGTTGTTCCAGAACTGTTAAGGCTTTTTTAGATGTTGTTTGGCAAACTCTAATCTGGCGTTCCTGTTTTTGAGGCTCACTAATGGTTTACATCTTGTGGTGAACCCTCTGTATTCACTCTGGTGAAGTCTTCTCTTGATTGTTGACTTTGACACACATACACCTACCTCCTGGAGAGTGTTCTTGATCTGGCCAACTGTTGTGAAGGGTGCTTTCTTCACCAGAGAAAGAAATCTTCGGTCATCCACCACAGTTGTTTTCCGTGGTCTTCTGGTGTTGCTGAGCTTACCAGTGCGTTTTTTCTTTTTAAGGATGTTCCAAACAGTTGATTTGGCCACACCTAATGTTTTGCTATCTCTCTGATGGGTTTGTTTTGTTTTTTTCAGCCTAATGATGGCTTGCTTCACTGATAGTGACAGCTCTTTGGCTCTCATACTGAGAGTTGACAGCAACAGACTCCAAATGCAAATAGCACACTTGAAATTAACTCTGGACCTTTTATCTGCTCCTTGTAAATGGGATAATGAGGGAATAACACACACCTGGCTATGGAACAGCTGAGCAACTAATTGTCCCATTACTTTTGGTCCCTTAAAAAGTGGGAGGCACATATACAAACTGTTGTAATTCCTACACCGTTCTCCTGATTTGGATGTAAATACCCTCAAATTAAAGCTGAAAGTCTCCAGTTAAAGCACATCTTGTTCGTTTCATTTCAAATCCATTGTGGTGGTGTATAGAGTCAAAAAGGTTAGAATTGTGTCGATGTTCCAATATTTATGGACCTGACTGTATATCATGCAATAAAATGCAAATTAATTACTTAAAAATCATATAATGTGATTTTCTGGATTTTTGTTTTAGATTCCGTCTATCACAGTTGAAGAGTACTTATGACAAAAATGACAGACCTCTTCATGCTTTGTAAGTAGTAAAACCTGCAAAATCGGCAGTTTATCAAATACTTGTTCTCCCCACTGTACTGTACAGACTGATTTTACTGTTGTGGGTTTAGTAACTCTTTAATATCCCCAAAACCACACTAGCCATAGATTTTATTTAGGGTGAAATTTTAACTCATCAAAAACAAAATCAAAGAGACCTCTTTGAAATAATACTTTTTTCAGGGCTACATAGAAATGGTGTCATATGTGACAATTTATGATTGAATATTAATGAAAATTAAAGGGTAAGTTCCCCTTTACAGAAAAATCTGTAAGGTGAACTTACACAGGACCCCTCCTCGCCCCCCCCTCCCACTCGGTCCCGCTGACCTGGACCCCAGCAATCTCCCATTCTAAGCGCCGATATACCCGCGCCAGGAGTCTGGGGCTTAGAAATCCCCTAAAATGAATGTCCAAAACATCCCTCATCAGGAGGGACATTTTAGAGCATTCGAATTGGTCAGTGCCGTCACATGGGCGGCGCCGACCAATCAGCAGCTGTACAGCCCGTCTAGTTAGCTATGGAGAAGATGCATGGATGCCGAGGGTATTTCCTGACGTGGATATACCGGGCTTAGAACCGAAGATTGCAGTGGTCCAGGTCAGTGGGATTAACATAAATACAGAGTTCATTAATTAATGAGCAATGTATTATGAATGACACTAGCAAATTAGTAAAGCAGGTTCATGTTGGAGCTAGTTATATACAGTACTATTGTTATGTTCCCTGTTATCTTGAATAGCATGAGATCATCAGCCAAGCAGTTTGGTAAAAGCAAAGGGTCCTTCAAATTAAAGCAGCTTGATTGCAGCATAAAATTAACAAAAGAGTCCACCACACTACTGGTACACATAAAACTTATCAAGCAACTTGTCCTTTAACAGGGTTTTGGCACCACTGGCCTCAAGGGTCCAAATAGCCAGGTCACCAGCAGCTTAGCTGTGTCTCAGTCACAAGCAGTACACCACTTTGATTCCTCAATGTGTCATGCTGCACACTCCACCTCACAGACACCTGCTGGTTGTTTCCTGTTCCTTTTGTGGACTCTCCTGCAGACAGGTTACCCTCTTTAGGACCCTGTAATCAGGATTGGCGGCTATTTCCCACCCAAAAGTCTCACCAATTCTCCGAACTCCAGGTTCCAAATGAGGACATCCTGAGAGCACTGAAAATTAGTTCTCTCCTCTCCAAGCATACAACCCTGGAACCCCTCACCCTGCACGGGTCGGAACCCCTGAATACTCTAAAATGTATACACGTCATCCCCCTTAAAGAGACCACAAACAAAACAGCAGGAAAATATACCTGATTCCAGGACCCATCTCTGGCCTCCTGTATACCTCCTTGCATCTATTTTATAATAATTTGTTTTATAATAAAGATTAGAAATTTTTTTCGTGACATTAGTATTCTGTTTGGTGTTTTTGTATTTTTTTGTGTTTTTTTTTTAGTAATATTTGTTGTTTGTAGGATATGTTTTCTAGGTTTGAATGCTAGTGTAGCGGGCACCCACTTTTATGTAGGTGACCTTTTTGTTAGCTTACAATTTCAGGTAAATTTAGGCAGGCTTGTACATATAGAAGGCCTGTTTGTTTATTTGGGATCTGAGTGACAGGTAGTTTGTGTGCGAGTTCTGTCCAATCATTAATTTGTTTGGCAGGAGGCGGGACTCTCATATAAAAAGCCGGGTCACATGGTGAGTCAGGAGTTCGAGTTTGGAGAGAAGCCAAGCCTGGTTCCCAGGGGGGAGAGGTTCCCCCTCCGGGGAGCCAACGGAGCCCCCCCTGCGAGGAGGGTGGGGAACCGACACCCGTAGAGGAGTAGATGACACCGTACAGCATGTAGTCGCTGGTGTTGTTGGCCGCCCCATTGGGGAAGGGAGGGTGCCAGAAAGGAGGAAAGGGATGAAAGAATCATTGCAGAAGAAGTAGCAACTAAGCGGAAGGAAACTGGGCGATCGATCGTTCATGAGTGGCACATGGACTATTGATCACGTGAGTGAAAGCCCAAGGGAAGGGTACTGCCAGAGGCTGAGGGATGTTGGTACGCAAGTCAGTGAGACAGGTGGTGATGGCCTGTGACTTTGGGTTCAACAATGCCCCGGGATTCCAATCAGTCAAGCGGGAGGAGTTATTCAGTTTGACTTTTCTTTAGCTCAACTTGGAAGTACCCTGCAGATGGGAAGTAGTGGTAAAGAGGTGGCGGTAAAGCTACTAGTACACATATAGAGATACAGACTGTTCTTAAAAAGTTCTGCAGATGAAGAAGTTATTCAGAGTGACTCTTTATCAATTATTCTCTATCAAATCTACTTCCATCTTCCCTGATGAAGAAATCACATAGAGTGATTTCCTATTATCCGCAATGATTCTAAGTCTTTGCATGAGAAGCAAAGAAAAGATTACAAAGCAACAAAAGAGCATCTCAGAAAACCCTTCTCCTATCCCAGTTCATGTTTCTTAAATAAAAGCAAGAGAAAAATGCAATATGGACTGTTTCTGATTGTATGGGCTGCGATGGGTCAGGTGGTAAACGTGAATTACGGATATAATAAATAATCAGCCGCTCCTTCAGGGGTAAGCGCTACGCTAGTATTCTAGAAAAACCTTCTCTAACTTATGAGTATAGGCTTTAAAGCATGCACATGGCCACCTATTGCAGGACAGAGAGACACTTACATGCTTTATCCTCTAATTCCAGGTGCCTGCACGTGTGTATATGGTCCTCTGTACATAATCTTGTAATAGTCCTAAAATCTACCAAAATGTGCTGTGCTATACTGTGTGGTTGGACTGCACAGGAACAGGGGCATCACCATTCATGTTCTGAATATCTACAGACCCACTTTTCCACTATGCCACACTGTCCCATCCCCTGCCTGCTCTCTGGATAGTTACAAGATTAATTTACCTGATATTGACCACTGTAAGCTTATTTAGGTCCCTTCCCCATCTAATTGTCAGCTTACAGGCAAGGTTTGATTACGTATATCACTATAAAGTCGTAATGGGGTTGATTTACTAAAACCAGAGAGTGCAAAATCTGATGCAGCTCTGCATAGAAACCAATCGGCTTCCAGGCTTTTTTGTCAAAGCTTAATTGAACAAGCTGAAGTTGAAAGCTGATTGGCCACTATGTACAGCTGCACCAGATTTTGCATTCTACAGTTTTAGTAAATTTACCCCATGTGTCTAAATCTACCTGTACATTAACAAAGGGAGAAAACATATGAACTAGGCAATTGAACCAATACAAATTCGGACAAATTTTTGGTTATTCGTAGATTCGGATGCAAATAGTACGTTTGTTTCATTTATTCCTTTTATAACGAATTCCTAATTTTTAGAAAGATTTGAATTCGGATCTCTCGAAAAATGATCAACTGATTGGAATTTAGTGTGAAGAATAGTTGGTTGTTAAGCAGCGGGCCAATAACCAATGACTCATCATCTCTCAGCGGGCTTCCCCACTGACAGCTGAAATGTAAACAAAAGAATGCCGGCAATAGAAAATTCCATAAAAAACAGTGTGGAGTTCCCTCCCCAATCAATGGGATTTAACCACTTCCTTACCCGCGTATTGTAATATGACGTCCACAGATGGGATCTCCCATCCTGGGTGGACGTCATATGACGGCCTGGGCTTCCCGGCCGCCTAGGGGGCGCGCGCGCGCCGCGTTGCTCGGGACCCGGTGCGTGTGCCCGGCGGCCACGATGCCTGCCGGGCACCCGCGATTGCCCGTTAACCGGGCCGGACCGTGGATCTGTGTGTGTAAACACACAGATCCACGTCCTGTCAGTTGAGAGGAGACCGATCTGTGTTCCCAGTACAGCGGAACACTGATCGGTCTCCTCCCCTTGTACGTCCCCACCCCTTACAGTTAGAATCACTCCCTAGGAAACATATTTAACCCCATGTGTCCCCCTAGTGGTTAACCCCTTCACTGCCTGTCACATTTAAACAGTAATCAATGCAATTTTATAGCATTGATCGCTGTATAAATGTGAATGGTCCCAAAAATGTGTCAAAAGTGTCCGATGTGTCCGCCATAATGTCGCAGTCACGAAAAAAAAATCGCGATCGCCGCTATTACTAGTAAAAAAAATAAATAAATATTTTTTTTTAAAAAATGCCATAAATCTATCCTGTATTTTGTAGACGCTATAACTTTTGCGCAAACCAATCAATATACGCTTATCAATATACGCTTACCAAAAATATGTAGAAGAATACGTATCGGCCGAAACTGAGGAAAAAATTTTTTTTTTTTTTAAAAATTGGATATTTATTATAGCAAAAAGTAAAAAATATTGTTTTTTTTTCAAAATTGTCACTCTTCTTTTGTTTATAGCGCAAAAAATAAAAACCGCAGAGGTAATCAAATACCACCAAAAGAAAGCTCTATTTGTGGGGAAAAAAAGGACGTCAATTTTTTTGGGTACAATGTCGCACGACCGCGCAATTGTCGTTTAAAGTGCGACAGCGCTGAAAACTAAAAATTGGCCTGGGAAGGAAGGGGGTGAAAATGCCCTGTATTGAACCGGTTAAGGGGAACCCCACACCAAAATTGAAAACTAAAAACTAAAAAACATTGTTCCTTGATGTAGATCCAACGTCAATCACAATGTCTGCTGCACAGCTGGACCTGTAAAAAAAAAAGAGATGAAGGCTGACTGCCGAATGCCTCCTCCCCCATGTTGAGGGTAGATAGCTTGGTATGGTTCAGGAGGGAGGGTAGTATTTTATGTAAATACTGGTAGTTACACGAAATATAATAAAGCTGCAGGAACTGCTGGTCCGATTGGGTTTTCCAATCCTTCCCATGAATCACCCGCCTTTAACTTGACCCAACAACTCCCCAACACAGCAGTAGCAATGTAAAAGAGTTTTATTAGGGATAGGACAAGCCCTGGAAAAAGAACAATGGTAACACAGATCATACCAGTTTAGCTGACATGTTGTAGAATGTCAAGTTAATGAGCAGCACAGTAGTACAAATAATATTTGTCCCCTTAAATTCCCTGTAAAGGCCCTGGCCAGAATACACTAGGCCAAAAAGGGAAAAACTCTATCAACTGCAAACTGCAATAGCTGCAGTAAAATCACCACAAATATCATTAAGAAATGTTGGCCAGTGGAAAGACCTATATAAAGTCTCACGGCGGTGGGACCTTTAACTATTTGCCCTCTGGAAGGTTTTACCTCTTTCATGACCAGGCCATTTTTTGCTATTCGGCACTGCGCTACTTTAACTGACAATTGCGTGGTCATGCAACACTATTCGCAAATTTAATTTATATCATTTTTTTTCACACAAATAGAGCGTTCTTTTGGTAGCATTTGACCACCACTGTTTTTTTATTTTTTGTGCTATAAAGAAGACCGATTCTGCGATTAAACATATTCAATAAAAAATTAAAAACTAAAATTACTCCATGCATTTAGGCCAAAATGTATTCTGCTACTGTCTTTGGTGAAAAAAATCCAAATATGTGTATAATATTTGGTTTGCATGAAAGTTATAGCGTCTATAAACGACGCAACTGTACCAATGAGGCAGATTACTTTACCCAAGCTCAGAAAAAAATAGATTCATTGAAAAAGGTTATACTTATACAGAGTTGGAGGCAGAAATACAAAGGGTGGGTTCCATAGATAGATCATCCTTGCTGGCCACCAATTCAAGGAAGACCAAGGACGATAAATCTAAGTGGTCGTTTTTTACAACTTATTCTGTACAAGCCAGGCAAATTAAAAAAATTGTTAAAAAACATTGGGGCGTTCTCCGGAATGATGCCCTTTTAGGCCCAGCCCTTCCAGAACATGCGGGAGTCACCTTTAGAGGAGCTAGATCCATACAAGGACAAATTGCCCCTAACATTATAGATCCCCCTAAAAAGACCCCTTTTTTTCAGGACTGCAAAGTTTTTTTTCCCTGTAGGAAATGTAGAGTTTGTTTTTTTAACACCAATGGGAGACGTAAAACTGATAGTTTTCAATCAACAGTCACTCAATGCACCTATCTCATGAAGCACTTCACTACGTACGCCACAGAATACATAGTGTATCTTCTAACTTGCCCCTGTAAAAAGCAGTACGTGGGTCGTACTAAAAGAACCTTCTCAGTTCGAGTAGGAGAACATCTCACTAACATACAAGCAGGCAAGACTAATCATACGGTGCCTAGACACTACTCTACACATCACAATCAGGATCCTACTGGAACCCAATTTCTTATAATTGATAAATTTGTTGCCAACTGGAGGGGCGAATCATGTGTGTGAGGAGTCTCGAGACTCGAAACATATTGGATATTTGAATTACGCACTTATTCGCCCCATGGGTTAAACGTAGAATGGGATATTAATTCCTGGCGGCGCATGCGCGGAGGCTAGCGGGACTGACATGTCAGGCTAGAGCTCCGCTCCGTGAGGGGGAGAAAGCCGAGATAACGAATTAACCCGGCGGCACAAAAACGGCTAATATATTATTCATCTGTTCCTGTAAGGTGAGAGGAGCATTTTGATACTAAAATGGTGTTGGGGGGTGCCAGAAACAAAACGAAACAGACCCCTAATAAAGGCACACAAGCACAGAACACCACAAAAAAAGCGCCAGTCTCCTCAGCTACATTTACCTCACAGAAAAGAAATAAGCCTGCTACAGCATATCTCCCCTGGGAACTCAGACTCAGAAATTGAATTAACTTTACCACATACATCATTTCAAGAACCTGTAGTTCCCTCAAATATATTAAAACAATTTGAAAAAATGCTTCATAAAGCGTTAAGGCAAACTTCAGAACAAATCACTAATAACCTAACTAAGGAAATTAGAGAATTGGGACAACGCACAGACTCTCTGGAACTTAAAGTGGAGGATATTGAAAGCACAACCCAAGATTGTGTGTCTGAATTGGAAATATTGAAGGAAGAAAATATCACTTTGCAAAATAGGTTGGAAGATTATGAAAATCGAACCAGAAGGTCCAATATACGTTTAAGAGGAATTCCTGAAACTGTAATAGACTTGCAAGCAACTGTTACAGCGCTGTGCCAAGAATTACTACCAGGAATACCACAGGAAAGGCTGGAGATGGAGTGCATAGGGCTCTTAAGCCCAAGAAAGTGGATGGCCCCCCGAGAGACATTATAGCAAAATTTCATTTCTATAAAACAAAGGAACAGCTTTTAAACGCAGCTAGAGAAAAAAACAGTCTTGTATTTCAAGGTTGTAACTATCAACTCTTTGCTGATATCTCTCAATTAACAATCTCAAAAAGGAGGTCCATGAAACCCCAATTGATAGTACTCCAACAGCATAATATAAAATACCAATGGGGCTTCCCATTTTCTTTACGCTTCACCCATCAAGGTAATAGAATTTCCTGCAGAACAGCTGAAGAATTGCAACAAACCCTCCAAGATCTTAATCCAGTAGAAGGGAACCTCACCACTACTGCATCAAGAAGAAGATCAGCGTCAACCTCTTCCCTGCAAAACGCACATCAACCTGAGGCAAAAAATGGAACACAACATCTGAATAAAAGAGGTCGATTTGCAACATCACCCCAAAGTCAAGAAGATTCCATGGACTGATGAATTTCTTCTTTAATATTCAATTTAATATCTGTTACTAGTACTGATCCCTTTGGGGATAAGAAAAATATTTAGATTTTGCTCTAATTGGTCCCCTTTTTTGTTTTTCTTTGCTTAATTACCCCTTATTGCTCCCTGATCTATGGATTATAATATGGGATGCAATTAAATACATATACTATATATTATACATTTATGTAATTTTACTAATTATTTCTAAGCTTCAAAGGAAAATTTATTAATTTATGTGATCCCCCCTTTTTTTTCCCCTTTTTGTTCAATATAAAATAATATTGAATTTTATATTATGAACATTTATTTTTATAATCCTTTACTGGACTTCTTATTGTATTTTTTGAATTCATATTATATTATTTTTCTTTTTTCTCAAAAAGGGATCCATTATTATCAACAGCTAATAGGCTCAGATTTATTTACAGGTTAATGTTATGTAGCTAAAACGTAGTGAGTTACTCTATAACAATGTATCTATTTTTAAACTTGGAAACATAATAGCATAGTATGTGGGTAAATTGTAGCCACTATTATTAGTTCATTCTGGATATTTCACTATAGAAGATAGTTCTGTTTATATAAGACTGAACTCAATTCAATTTATTTATACAGATATATCTATTTGAAACTTCTCATCCCATATTCACTTTCTTTATTTTGCCACATTAGACTTTAACATATGTATGACACCATAATACATATTTAGGGCTATTATCACCAAATTCTAGTGCTATATAATATTTATTTTTCATGCGGCTCCCCAGTGCACGGAAGCTTCATGCGCCTCAACCTGCTTTCCTCAGATCCCCACAGCATTATGTGGAGATTCGACGAAGGCCCCTCGTCCCCTGATGGTGAATTCTACTCCCCATCACGGGTATTTTTTGAATACAAATATTTCTTTACTGTATTATTATGCGATATACTTCATTATTTTTCCTTTTTCGTTACTATGATTGATTGTACTAAATCTTCCTTTCTTTTCTCCTTTCTTGTGTCCGCGAAGGTGAGTCCAAAAAATAATTGTGATAAGTATATTCTAAAGAAAATAGCAAGACTGTGGATTACTTTGACATGGCTCCTTTAAATATACTATCACTCAATGTACAGGGTTTTAATGTACCTCAGAAACGTACAAAAGCATTTAGGTCATTTCAAACAAAGAAGGCACACATTGTCTGCCTTCAAGAAACGCATTTTACACAGACTAATACTCCCAAATTTTTCAGTAACTCCTACCCTCAAGTGTATACAGCATCAGCTAATGTTAAAAAACGTGGCACTCTTATAGCTTTCCATCGCTCCACACCATTTATATTACACTCTGAAATTAAAGATCCAGAAGGAAGATACCTGTTACTAACAGGATATGTGATGGATACAGCTATAACAGTGGTCTCCTATTATGCCCCTAATCGTCATCCATTACCATTCTTATCGCATCTCTTTCAAGTTATAAATACTCACAGAATTGGTTCAATCTTTGTGTGTGGTGACTCTAACCAGGTACTCCTACCATTTTTAGACAAAACACCTTATACCTCACCAAGATACAAATCCAAATGGTCTTTCTCAGCTTCTTTCCAGGCATAATTTGGTTGATGCCTGGAGAGAAGCGAAGCCAACCAAAAGAAACTATACATACTATTCAAATCCTCATCAAACATTTAGCCGTATAGATCACATATTCATAACAATAGGTATGGTACCAGAAATAATTACGTCAATCATTATTCCTATTCCTTGGTCTGATCACAACGCAGTATATACCTCCGTTGCCTCTATTTTACCTAAAGCGCACGACCCTACCTGGTACCTCCCTGACATATTAATCAAACATCCATCCCACCGTTGAATCATTGAGCAAGCATTGAAAGACTATTTGAAAAATAACACCAGAGACCAATTAGAGACGGAATTTAATTCAGCATTTCAGTCATTCCAATCCAATTCTAATTCATCTGCAAAAACTCGCTTAGAAAAGGCACGAATGGAATATGACCTTTTTCTCACCAAATCAGCAGATAAAGCAATACATAGAACTAAACATAACTTCTATGTAAAATCTAACAAACATGGTACATTATTGGCCAAGGCATTAAAATCCATTAACAAATCTTTTAAACCTATTAAACTTAAATTGGCCAATAATGTATATACCAGTAATCCACAAAAAATAGTACAAAAATTTAAATCTCATTTAAAAGATCTATACACTGAAACAAATATATTTGATACTAAAGAAGCAGATTCCGTTTTCTCACAAATAAATATTCCACAAATGACTGAAGACCAAAAATCGCACCTAGAAAATCACATTACTGTAAATGATGTAGCAGAAGCTATCAAAGAATTAAAATTAAATAAGAGCCCGGGTCCAGACGGTTATTCAACTTTGTACTATCGAACATATAGTGATATCATTTCTCCTATGCTCGCAGAAGCATTTAATGATATACTAAAAAACAGATCATTCAGACAAGAATCATTAATGGCCATTATCTGCATGATCCCAAAACCACAATCAGATGATACGCTCAGCACAAATTATCGCCCAATATCTATGATAAACACAGATATCAAGATATTGGCGAAGATTTTGGCTGCCCGGTTAAAATTGATCATTGGTACTCTTGTTCATTCTGACCAAGTTGGCTTTATGCCTTCAAGACAGGCAGGTGACAATGTGCGTAGAGCAGTACTGTTAGCACACATTGCTAAAACACGAAATATCCCTGCTTGTTTTCTCTCTCTTGATATCAAAAAAGCTTTTGATTCCATATCCTGGCAATACTTACATTATACATTACAGAAATGGGGATTTGGTCCAAATTTCACAAATTGGATCTTTGCACTATATAATAAACCAAAAGCGTATGTTAAGTATGCTGGATATAAGTCGGATTCTTTTAACATAGAAAGAGACACTAGACAAGGATGTCCACTCTCCCCATTACTTTTTGCCCTTCTTATTGAGCCCCTTGCACAGAAAATTAGAAATGATCCTACCATAACTGGAATTGAAATAGGGGGATATCAACACAAGCTTTGTCTATTCGCAGACGACATCCTCTTATTTCTCTCTTCACCACAAGTGACAGGCCCTAACCTCACTCCAATTCTTAATAATTTTGCTGCAATCTCAGGCTTATACATTAACCCTAAAAAATGCCTAGCACTAAATATATCCCTTTCAAATTTAGAATTATCATCTGCAAAAATTGGACTCCCTTTTCAATGGACTGACAAATCAATTCCATATCTTGGGATACAACTTACATCCTCTTTATCAGAATTATTTACTGCCAATTACCCACAGATATTGAAAAATCTATCCAATATGATGAATACATGGTCTCACCTCCCAATTTCATGGCTCGGAAGAATAAATGCCATTAAAATGACATTATTGCCTAAACTTTTATATTTGTTCAGAGTATTACCAATTCCTATCCCAGCATATTACCTAAGAATTATACAAAGGAAAGCAATGTCATTTATATGGGGCTCTTCCAAACCAAGAATACAGCAAAATATTCTTTATCTTCCTAAAACAAATGGAGGTTTGGGTTGTCCTAATTTCGCATGCTACTATAGAGCAGCCCATATAGCAAGCATAACTAAGTACCATGCACAACATGAAGTCCCACTTTGGGTATCTATTGAAGCGGCTGATTGTGACCCTATCTCAATTTCAAACTTACTTTGGATGTCCTCAAAGGACCGTAGAGGGTTACGTAATCCAATTACCAAGCACTACATCTCCCTATGGGATAGATTTAAAACTAAAAATAAGTTGAAATCCTTACATAGCCCTCTACTCTCCTTCTACAAGAATCCTACATTTTATCCTGCATGGGTGTATGCTAAAACCTTCAAGGAATGGATATCTTGAGATGTAATATATATGTACAAATTTGTAGATTCTTCATCATTTATCCCTTTTCAGACTTTAAGTGAAATGTATAATATACCATCATCGGAGCTGTTTAGATACCTCCAAATTAAAAACTTTTTCACACCATTATTAAAGACTACAACCCCACTAACCCAACTAACTCCTTTTGAAACATTATGTAGGATCAACCCACATTCTAGAGGTATAATCTCCATTTTATATTCACATTTATTGGTCCAAACCAATAACAATGAACCACAATATACCCAGAAATGGGAAAAAGATTTAAAACGAAAATTAGATAATTCTGAATGGAATCAAATATGGAATACTACAAAAGCAGCATCCTCTAATATTTTAGCGACTGAGACGAGCTATAAGGTGTTAATGAGATGGTACCTTGTACCAGCAAGGATAGCAAAATATGTACAAAATTATTCTGCACAATGTTTTAGGGACTGCTCTGAACCGGGAACGTTGTTTCATATTTTGTGGTCGTGTCCTAAAGCACAGACATTTTGGAAGGAAATTTTTAAAATTGCCTCTAACCTATTTGATAGAATAATTCCCTTTGATCCTGCAATAGCGTTAATAAATTTAAAACCTGTAAATCTAACGTATGTACAGTTCAATTTGCTAGTGCAATTATTTACAGCAGCTAAACAAACACTAGCAAGAGCTTGGAAAACATCTAATTTGATCATAAATGAAGTACTAGTTAAAATGAATAACACCATGTCCCATGCTAAAATGATAGCTATTGAAAAGGACACGACCCAAAAATTTGAAAAAACGTGGCAACCCTGGATTGACTATACTATACCACAAACCTTTGACAATCAAGTACTACTGCCGTGGTAGTTTGAATGTTGAATTATATTGTATAATATATACTTCACCATAGTAGTAAAGGTATATGGCCTCACTTCGCTGACTTTTCCTTTCTTCCTCCTTTCTTCTCTCTTTCTCCTTTCCTGTATTTTTCTTATGATTTAAACTATGATTTCGAAGCTCTCAGTTTTTCTTACTCAATAGTTTTTATGTATTATCAACATTTTGATAACTTATGTTGCTGCTCGACATTATTTTATTATTTTTTTAAGGAAAAGGTATTAGATTCTATTTAAAAAAACAACTGAGCTTATTTTTTGACTGTATTACTACTGCAACATGTAATTTGTGCATTGTTACTATTCTACTGAACTTTAAAATAAAATATTTTGACAAGGGATATTAATTCCTTCATTAACCAAGCCTGATGGGTCTGCACACTACAAGTGGTTAATATTTATCATATTGGTCCCTAATATAATGTTCATGGCAGTCCAGCTCTCTTTATACATCCATAATGTTCTGTCCTGATTAGGTGTATTCACATACATTTACCATTTACACTACATACTTTCATTATACCCTTTTAGGTCATAGGTCCATAGATTTAAATATTACTGGACGGATACACATTTTTTATTGTCCACATTGCATTTTTTATTTCCACATTTTACTATTTTTTCACATCATATATTTTTCAGTCATGTCCCCATGGGATAGTGACTATGGGAGAGGGGAAATTTTCCCTTTCTTTCTTACTTATCTGGGGATTTTAGCCCCTACACTTAATTTTAAACTCTATCCAATTTCACTTTTATTTTATTTATGTAGTGGGGAGGATGCCATTCCCCCTATTCACCACTCCGATGAGCTTTATTCATTGCACATTTTCATTGGCACTCACATTTCTGTATTGTTATATATTACATGTTAAACACACTATCCATTAGTTTCATTACGGCATACGTATATATATCTGCACATGTCAGTGGAGACACACACACTTCCCATCTTTATTGTTAAACACATTGTCCAGCCATTTATATTTAATATAGGGTAGCTCTTTGGAATATGACACCGTGAGATAGAGAGATTTTTCTCTCTTCCGTCCTTCCGGTTGTCCCCGCCACTATATCCGTCATTTCTGGGTGGTAGTGGATTAAAACACCTTCCCTGCTTACAGTCCAGAGGATTAGGAGATATAAGATCGTTCTATTGGCCACAGGAGAGCATGTGACTTCCCTTGTTGTCACATGACTCTCAGGCTTCCAGTGACTGAGACGTGATTCGTCTTCTGAGATCATGTGACCATGTCAGCGGACATGTCACGTGACCATGGTTCCGTGGTTCTTCCTGTTTACTGCTCGGATCCAATAAGAAGGATCGCGCAGTATACAATATGATTGGCCGTGCTAGGAATGATGCGGTCATGTGACCCACAGGGGAGCTCTCAGCAATAACTTGTATAATGTTTCCCGGGATATGTACACCTACAAATCGCGTTTTTCACATTGTGTATATGCTTTTATGGCAAATGTACTGATGCATTCTAGGACTCTCCAAGTGGGCACAGATGATCACAGCACTGCAGAAATTATGACAATTTGTTTTTTTCCCTATTATCTTGATTGTTATCATTGTTATTTTTAATAATTTCCCATTGGTTAAGGGATACGTTCCCCTCCCATTGGTGGGTGGCCCTATTGGACAGTCTCAGGCAGTCAGCTGATTCCTCTGTGGCCTATCATGAGTCGATTTGTCACATGACTCCATTGCTGATGTTTGATTGGCCACATGATTGGTATAGTTTTTATATAAATTTGTACAGTGCAGGAGAGGAGTTTGATGCCCCTGTTGAAATCCTTGTGGACGAAACGCGTCGGGCGAGCCTTACTCTTCCCTACACTTGATTTTATATTTTTTTACGTGATCACGCTTTTATATCATTTGTCTATTATTGGTTATATCCAATAAAATACGTCATTTGATCTGCACTATTGGCATCCTATCTATCTTTTTGGGAACCATCCACACTTTGGAGACCTGTTTGTGGCGGAGAATTCCCCCTCAGGCCTTTGGAACCGATAGCCGTGACGTGGACCATAGAAGATAGATCCCCCTTGAGATCTGGGGTTTCCAGGACCAACCATCGTCCACTGAGGATCTCAGTGAGAGCCTGTTTGGTTCAGTGTCACCGGCATCCAAACCCACTTCTGTTGGTAAGCGTAATCCATCTATTTACTTTTCATGATCGTATAACCCATGATATACAGGAGAAGATTTCTACATCAGTCCAACATTTACACTTAACCTATGTTTGGGACTCTCTTGTATCAGATTCATAGCCATACATTGGGACTTTACTACATCCCGTCCAATACTCAAACTTTTGGACTATGTTTCATGCTCTTCAGTTATGTGTATACTGGTAATGATCACCATTTCTGACGTGTTTTTTACCATCTGCCATCATTATTAGCGCTGCATTTCACTTTTACTTCTGTTTACAATATTGGTCATATTTTATGTAGTTGCTTTTTGTATTGGGTCAGCGCAGTGTTATTTACATTTTCTTATGGTATAAATATACTGGAATTTTTATTTATTTATTTTTTTATATTAGTAATGGCGGTAATCAGCGACTTATAGTGGGATTGTGATAGTATGGTGGGCAATCTGACACTAACTGATGCTGCCTGGGGGGGGGGTACACTACCTGACTAACTGACACTAACATCAATTGTGACACTAATACAGTGATCAGTGCTAATACTAAACACTGTCGTAATAATGACACTGGCTGGGAAGGGATTAACATCTAGGGGTGATCAACTGTGTGCCTAACAATGTGTAATATGTGTTGCTTTTACTATTGATTCGTTTTTTTACCCCTGCTTTACATGGCATATAAAAATAGCAAGATCGCCTGTCAGTGAACAGAGCTCTGTGTTGTTTACAACACAGACCCCTCTTCTGTGAGCTGATCAACGGGTCCTGGCAATCAATCATTGGATGGGACCTGATGATCGGCTTGTGCTGTAACAAATCACAGCACAGCCAGGGCTGTGGGCACGCATGTGTGCGTGCGCCTTACCCGGAAGCACCAATCACGTGATCCAGCACACAGCGGTCACCCTGTACATAAATGTCGTGGGGCTAAATGTTTAAACTAGCTGGAGTGCTCACTTTTTTCATGATAGTATTTGTAATCCAAGGGAATGCCCCAAAGAGTTATGGGTTGTTTCTCCTGATGGTAACAAAATCCCAAGGCGAAGAGCAAGTCTAGCCCAAGAAAAAGTGTAGCCAAACAGCCTCTCACTACTGATGCAGTTGTCCTCAGGTCAGCAGCACATTCCTGGGAGGTCAGATGATAATTCATGCCACGCTGAGGCTACATTCACATGGACATCTACATTTCAAAGTTTAGCTGTGTTTAGAAGACTTTTCTAAAAACAGCTGGACTCACACAATGCAAAGTAATCATGTTATTAATACACGATTAGCAACGTTTAGTTACAGACAGTTTAGCTGCATTTAAGAAAAGAAGGAAAGTGCTGTGCAGCTAATGGGGTAGATTTACTAAAACTGGTGCACTCAGAATCTGGTGCATGATAGCCAATCAGCTTTTAACTTCAGCTTGTTCAGTTAAGCTTTGACAATAAAACCTGGAAGCTGATTGGTTTCTATGCAGAGTTGCACCAGGTTTTGCACGCTCCAGTTTTAGTAAATAACCCCCACTGCGTTTTGCCGCAAATAGCTGCAGTGTGTTTAGCAACAGAAAATGACACCTTTCCCTTTTTCTTCCTGAAATGTTGGTATTTCTTCTCCTGTTGGTTCTCATACCTCCTCATGTTGGTATTTATTCTGCATTCACTTTGCACATCTGGTCTAACAATAGTTAGCAAGCTGTCGTGGACACTGACATTCTGGTAAAGAAATAAAATGTATCAAGATATGTTATGAATTCTTCATACATTAGGACAAAACCGGGACTGGGATGTAGGGCAAGTACCCATCTTCACTTAATTTGTCTCTCTATCTATCTCAGGGCTGGTTCACACCAGAACGCGGTGTGGGAAAGGTACGTTCAGTGTGGCATTTCCACACCCGTTCTTGTGATCTGCAATGCAGTACGTTTACCGAAGTACCATGCAATATGGTGCAGTGTATTTTTAAAAGTAGTGGCGTGCATGTGAACCAGCAATCAATCTTCTCCTCTCAAGGCACACAGTGGTAAACACAAGCTTTGTTCTGCACTCCATTTCAATTACAAAGCATATCTCCTTGCAAAGAAAACTACCTGCAAAGTGGAAGATGAAGTGCTTGCGGTAAATTAACCCCCCAAAAATGAGGTATTGAGAACAAAATGCCTGAAAATGCAGGCACAGCTAAACACAGCTATCTGCAGCTAAACACAGCTAACCTCATTTATAAATTGCAACTATCTGCAGGAAATATTTCAACTTTTTCAAGTGCAGATTACTGATGTTTAGCTGCTGTCAGGTACAAACGTCCATGTGAATGTAGCCCTGGGCTCTGCACTCTACTTCTCTGCTTTCTCCCTCTGTGGAGTCCTAAGTGAAAGTCCAGGCAGAATCTATGGAGTTTTCTTCTCTGCTTGCTGAACTCAGCACTCAAGCCTGTGTTACTCTGCCACCCTGCAACTTTCTATAGTCTTTATTAGTGCAGCCTTATGGTCCTCACTCCTCCACCCAGGTCAGGCTTTCCTCCTCCTGCTTGGCCCAGTGGACATGGCTAAAGCCTGCAGCAAGAGCTGAACACAAGCTGTGGAACAACAGGAACCAGCCGACCTACAGCAGTAACAGTGGATATCCAGTGGGGACCTTTAATACATCAAGGGACAGGAAGTCCCCACCTCCCTGTGTGTAAACAGCTGTCTTTGGGATTGGGACGCGTGGAAGGAAACTGGCATCCACAGGACTGGAGTGACAGGACCAACAGTATACGCTTGTACCCCTGCAGGGGTGGAGCGCTCCGGTGAGTGCAACCACATTGGGGGGACTACCAGTTGTTACAGCACGGCACTTTATCACCAAAGAAGAACTCTCTGCACTATCGTTATGAACATTTTTGCACTAAACAACATATGGTTTTTTGATACTTAGTTGCGATTTTGACACACTATTAATGATTTATTATTGCGTATGATTATTGCACATTTACGCATTATTGTTTGACAACCACTGCTTCTGGCACTTATCACTTTATATTTATTAATGTGAAGATGTATTTATGTTATTTAATGGTGTTGTTTAATATTTGCGATTTTTTGCACATATAGTAGCATTTTTTCACTTATTAAGGTGTTTTCACTAAAATAAGAACAGAATTTCCTGTAAGAAATTTCTGGATCATACCAAAAAAAATTTTTTAATTTTAAATAATAATTCATTTATGCACTTGAACTTTTTGTTAATTTTCAGTCACACTACTAACACAGCGCCACTCCCTATACTTTGACTAACAAATATATGCATACAGTCAGCATTGCTGTTGTGTGCTGGGAGCACCCCAGCACTGTAACTGCACTGTCACTGACAGCTCTTGGTCACACAATGGGATCGAGAGCCGGTAGGATGAGCTTCTGATTATGTAATCACTGTGACAGCCAATCACAGTGCTTACATGATTGGGAAGAATATGTAATGCCTCTAATGTTATGATCTCTTAAAAGGTTGGCTCCTGTTGGTGGGAAGGATTTTATCTTTTGGCTTTTTATATTATATTTAATTAAAAACTTAGAACATTTGTGAAATACTTTACAGTGTCTTGAAAAAGTATTCATACCCCTTGAAATTTTCCACATTTTGTCATGTTACATTCAAAAAACATAAATGTATTTTATTGGGATTTTATGCGATAGACTAACACAAAGTGGCACATAACTGTGAAGTGGAAGGAAATTAATAAATGGTTTTACATTTTTTTTACAAATAAATAGCTGAAAGGTATGGTATGCATTTGTATTTAGCCCCTCTGAGTCAATACTTTGTAGAACCACCTTTCGCTGCAAATACAGCTGTAGGTCCTTTTGGGCATGTCTCTACCAGCTTTGCATATTTAGAGAGTGACATTTTTGCCCAATTTTCTTTGCAAAATAGCTCAAGTTCTGTCAAATTGGATGAAGAGCATCTGTGAACAGCAATGGGCGGCCATGTCTTGGTAGGTTTGCAGTTGTGCCATATTCTTTCCATTTTCGGATGATGGATTGAATAGCGCTAGCGAGATGTTCAAAGCTTGGGATATTTTTTTATAACCTAACCCCGCTTTAAACTTCTCCACAACTTTATCCCTGACCTGTATGGTGTGTTCCATGGCCTTCATGATGCTGTTTGTGTGCTAAGGTTCTCTAACAAACCTCTGAGGGCTTTATTGAACAGCTGGATTTATACTGTGGCTATATTACACACAGGTGGACTCTATTTACTAATTAAGTGACTTCTGAAGGCAATTGATTACATTAGAGTTTAGTTAGGGGTATCAGAGTAAAGGAAGCTGAATACAAATGCACGCCACACTTTTTAGATAGGTATTTGTAAAAAATGTTGAAAACCATTTATCATTTTCCTTCCACTTCACAATTATGTGCCATTTTGTCTTCGTCTATCACATAAAATCCCAATAAAATACATGTACGTTTTTTGCTGTAACATGACAAAATTTGAAAAATTTAAAGGGGTATGAATACTTTTTTAAGGCACTGTATATACATCCTTTATTCATTTATGTAACCTTCCATTCTATTAATAAAGGATCTCTTCCTTTCAGTTTATTTTTTACAGGCTGGACACAAACCATATTTATAGACACCTTGTAATGAACGTAACCAAGCTGTGTTTAGTCTGTTTTGACATATTGGTACAGATGGAGCAATTCCTAATGCTGTGCGCTGTGAATTTTGGTTTCATAAGGGAAATGTCAGCCAAGATCTTATCACCTAATATAACAGAGCTATTTTTACAAATAATAATTTTAATAAATAATTTAAAATACTTTTACATGTGTAGCAGCACCCCCGAAGGGGCTGCTTTTATTGGTTCAGTCCGTTACTCTGCCTCTCAAACCCAAAGAACTGCCCCAGCCCCTCTGGCACACCTAGCAATATGGTTAATGGAATAACCCAATAATAATACACAAATACAGTTCTGGTTTCTAGTTTACTTTGACCTTAGAAAAGCTTAGATTAATATTAGTCAGCCAAGGCCTGTATAAGCAGCCAGGACTTGGTTGAAACAGTTTAAAAAAAAAAGAACAGTCAATAACACTATGCAACACATACAGAGTAAATAACAAGGTACACAGATTAAATGGACTCCCCGAACAAGCTATTGGTATGTGTAGAATGCTATGGCTAAAGGGGAAACCCAGGCCGGCCTATAATACCTCCAATACACACAATGAAGCAACTTAAACACCTGTGGCGTGTCCCCTTTAAGAGCAACAACAGTAATGTTCTATGAGCAAAGCTTTGCGTTTGTTCTCTTCACTGGCATGTAGGAGCTCTGTGGACAAGGGTCCCTCAGTATAACAGGGTGATGAGGAGGAATGTAAAGTAGCTGGTGCAGTGATGTAGCACTCCTCTATGTGATCCAGATAATAGATGTCTGTGCACAGTGTTCAGGTGTGATATCTTATTGAATGCAATGAGGTTCCTGGGCAAAGCCCTCTCACCAATCCATTTCGCAATCAGTGGTCCTTCACAGAGCGATCGACTGACTTTCTTGGCTGCAGGTGTGTCGCGATGGCGTTCAGTCTCTGAGCTGATGAAACGGCCTCTTCCGTGACATTCCGCGTGGCTGCAGAGCATCAATCTGGAAGCATACAGGTTCTGCTCCTGTGGGCTGGAGCTGGAGACTGTGTGCCCCATGGTATAGACTCCCCCACAATCCTCTTGCTCTCTCTGCAGTGCAGCCTGGGATTTGCAGTCCTGCTCCCCTCACCAGTCAGGCAGACTGCTTTGTGCTGGGACTTCATATTCCACAGTGCTTTGCTGCTGCTCTCTGATGATTGGCTCTCAGTCTCTTCCAATAGGAAGGCTACAAAGCAAGCAGTTCTGTGTGTCTCTGTGTGTGTGAGAAGAGAGGAAGGGGGTGAAAAAGCCTATGCAGCTGATAGCAGGCAGCTCTCTCCCTCATGGATTCAATCAGCCTAGAGAGGTACCTGCTACACATGTAATTTAGGAAAATTGTGAAACTGGGGTCTCCCTTCGGTTTTCTTAAAGGGGAACTTCATCCAAATGGGAAGTTACATTTGTTTTCATGCTCCCCCCTCCTCTGCCACATTTTGGCACTTTTTGCGGGGAGCAGGTACCTGGTATTGACAGGTATCCACTTCCAGTCACATGTGCCAGAAGTTCAGCTCCCTCATTCCCCTGCAGCTGTCTGGGACACATTACAGGTCCTAGAAGACTGTGGGACCAAAAGCGCAGTGCGAGACGAGCATGCACAGTAGAAAACCGGCTGTGAAGCTGCAAGGCTTCACTGCCTGTTTTTCCCTTACTTATGATACCAGAGCCTGCACCCGAAGCCAATTAAAGAATCAACACCCCTTGACTCTGCTGGAGGACTCTAATAGGCTCTAACACCTAAAAGCCACTTTCACACTTCTCCCATTTTGTCCTTGTGTCTGATGATTTTTGTAGCATGTTGGTCAACATGAACAAAATGAAGAAGTGAATGTAAGAGTGGTATGGGTTTAAATATATGGGACTACACTTTACCAGTTTTGATATTGATTCTACTTACTGTATGTTGTATACCCTCTGAGCTGCCGGAGGACTCCGGTAGGCCCTAACATTCACTAAGTCCTGTCTACCGTCATCCTTCTGTTTGTGTGCCTGATTAGTCTGGATATAGAAAGCCCAACTCCAGGAATTTAAACTCTCCAACTTTTCCATAGACATAATGAGCATTTAACCCTTGCAGTGTGGGTTGGGGTGGGGGGGGGGGGTGAATGCTCTTTATGTCCATGGAAGAGTTAAAGAGGCTCTATCACTTACCTTATAGTCTTCTCCAGATGGCTACAATGCCCTCCATCTCCACCCAAAGCTCCGGTCTGTTGGTGGAGCCTCAGTATAATCACATACAATACATACGCATTAACCCTGTATGCTGAGGAGGCTGGAGTGCAACCGGAGCAGCCAGGAGCAGCTTAAAGAGCAAGGAAACCAGTGGCAGCACTGGGAGGACCCAGCTGAAGCCAGGAGTAGGGTAAGTATTGACCCCCTTTCTGTATACCCTAGACAAAACAAGCATTTAACCCTTGCAGTGCAGGATGAATTTTTGTAACTTCCTGAAGTTGGACTTACCTGGTAGGTACTATTCTTATGGCCCTTTTAACTATATATAGTGGAAAAAAGCTATGAATATATGGAACTATTTCTAATTAGTCAGTATATCCATTATGTTTGAACCTATGATGTAGATAGCATGTTGAAGTGCTCTTTCTAGTGTTTACATGCATGGGACCATCTGGAGTTGACTGGTAGGGGGACATTTATAATAATTAATTAACTAGTAAACATTCATGTCAAATTACAGTCAATTGGGCTAAAGTGGAATTCTGGCTATACATCTAACTAGCCTTAAAGGGGTTTTAAAGGCCGGGAACCGCCCCTTTTTGGGTCCCCCAGCGGAGCTCCTGGTTCCTCCTCTCTGGCCAGTGCAAGCCGCTTCCCATAGGGGCACTCGTGCTCGCACTCAAATCCCTCTGCTGTGTCCATTGACACAGACAGTGGGACTCGGCCTCGCCCTCCGCTCCCTCTTTACTGGCTTTGATTGCCAACACTGGGAGCCAATAGCTCCCCGTGCCCCAGCAAAGCCAGCGAGACCCGGAAGTGAGGGGAGAAAAGATCGGCAGACGTGCATGGCGCTGGATCAAATGGGGTCTCAGGTAAGTAAAGGGGGGCTGAGGGGGCGATGCTGACACCTAAACGTTTTTTACCTTAATGAAAGGAATGCATTAAGGTAAAAAATGTTTAGAGTTTACAACCACTTAAAAAACTGCCCTACAACACCTATGCTAACTAACCTATGTAAGAAAGAAGTTTACACTTACCTATTTTTAGCTCGAACCCCGGTGTCAGCCAGCGGTGGCTGTAGGTGAGAGAAGAGAGCTCACTACAACAGCTAGTAAAGCCTGGAGCCGTGATGTCACCCATAGGTTTCAAAGGCCCATCCATTGTTGGCATGCCCTTCGCTTCCTGATGTCGTGTTGGCTGACTGACACAGGGAAGCCGTATTACTTGACCAGACCAGAGCAGCTTGAAAATAGGTAAGTATACACATTTATCTTACACAAGTTAGTTAGCTTGGGTGCTAGGAGAGGGGAGGGAACAGTTTTAAAGCTAGTTAGGTCTAAGCTGGAATTCAATTTTAATGATTTACTTTATTTAGTAGTAATAATAGAAAAAAAAAGGATAACTTTTTAGATCAGAACAGCCGAAGGAAATTTATGAAATAATTTCTTCTTCCTGACATGTGATTTTTCAGATTTTATTATATTTTTCTGTCATGTTTTATATAACGATTGTTCTTTATGTACTTTAGATTCCTTACCTACCAATCACAAACTAGAAATATTTCATTGAAATAAAGTCAGTTGCTCACTTCATCCTTCATCGTTGTTGCAATTATACTGTAAACAATGTACTTAATGAATGTTTTGTACGAACAATCAAAATCTTAGACAGGCTACATGTAGTATTTGAGCAAGTTGGTGTAATGTTCTAAATGTATTTTTATGCGTCAGCCTTGTCCTAAATTGACTCAATTTTGTACAATTTTTATATTGTCAAAATAAAAGTTACTAATTTTTAACAGCACGCACTGTACATGTCTTATTAGTTCTCTTTTCGTATTATGAAAGTACCCGTACTTTTTCTTTAGCTGTAATAAAAATGTAGGCAATAAAAGCAAAAACCTTCAAAAATGTATTTGAAGCTGACATTTTTTGAGAAATATATGCTTAAAAACTATACAAATATGAAATTTCACTTTCAGGTGGGTTCATGATTTGTCATCATTTTACATGATATTCCTGTTTTAATGTACATTTTTTGTATTTAATAATTCAGGCTTCTTCTAATTCTCTAGTGTGCAAATCAATTACCATAACTTCCTGTGTTTTTGAAGATACTCTCCAAGGCTACTGGAGTCAGACCACACACTGAGGTAATTCCCAAGGGGGCATGCAAATTTCATCTTTGCTAAAACTGATAAAGAAATATGTCTAAACAAAGAAGGAAGATAAGGTTTAAGATGGGATAATCTGAAAATGAATCTAAGATACAGTATGTAAATGTAAAAAAGTGGTATATTTCCAAAGCATAGTTTTGTTGGTTGTTCTAAGAAAGGCCAATAAAAGTGTTGCATGAGAAATATGTTACAGAAAAACTATAGCCTTCTAAAATATACCATGTAATACAGTTGAACCAATGTTTTTTTTGTTAAAGTGACACTAAAATGAAAATTCAAACAATAGAGTTCCATGCAGACAAAAAGTCAATGTTAAACAACATATAACGAATATAATGTGTACAGATATACAGTAAGATATTATAACTGATTAAAAAAAAAAGAATAAAATGGAGTAATTAAAAGTCCAGTTGTGACAAAAAAAAAGTTCCACAGTGTGCTAGGTAAGAAGTAAGACAAAGAAAAGCTTGTTCCAGTAACATCAATTTTCAGGGATGTCACCAACATTAAGTGGATTCAATGCTCACCAGATTAAGAGGCTACCATTACAGCAGCATGTCAGTCTGTGTCAAGAACAAGATCAACCGGTGCCCAAGTGCCCAATCACACACATCGTGTGAAATCAAAACTCCCCAGAATCAATAGCTACCATTACAACAGTATAAATGTCTGAGTACATCTAAAATCCAACAGGTGTGGCAACTCGCTCCCAGAAATACCCTCTGGTATAATCCAACTGAGGATAAATAAAGCTTCCCAAGAGCCCAAAGGTGTAGTATGTTTACTCACCATTCAGGACCCGGGATCACACAGTGGCATAAGATCAGCACCAGAATCTCCATCCCAACGCGTTTCATCCAATAGGACGTTATCAGGGGGTCATCTGGTCATATGTCTCTACATATTTATAAAAATCATTGTACCCATTTGCAGGTGTATGTGATTCATAATTGTGTCCTCACCACCAGAAATGATAAAGCGGACATCTTGCCGAAGACCCAGAAGTGACCCAGATGGCCATGTGTAGATTAGGCCAGAAACTACACCGCGGCCCTGTTTCTATAGGTCCGGAAATGGTGTAATGGCCATATTTCCTGGGACCAGAAGTCACTCTGGGCATTTGATATAGATACCCAATCCAGAGGTCATTTTAATTAAGGGCCGGCATATTATGAATTCAAAATAAAAAATATTTAAAAAACATGATGTTGTGACATAGTATGTTTAGAACCAAAAACAAAGATACACAAATGCCTGTAATCTGCCCCAAATAAGCTCATGTTCTTTTTTGAGCTTCATGGCCAGATCATACCACATGCAGTCCAGTGCATTTTTTTACAAGGTGTTTTACGAGCTTTTTATGAGCTGAAAACGCTCACGTGTGAATGCAGCCTTTATCTCCCCCTATGTGTCCTCTAAAGTAGCCTATAAACATGTAAGTATATGGAATTTTGCAGAGCAGAGTAGGAGTTTGCTAAAGAAGGATAACTTTGACAATGTGGCAGAACTTGAACATGTATTTCAATGTATGTGAACCAAAAATTTCTATGTTTATTCAAAAGTTTTCTGGAATTATTTAAGAGATTATATATGTGTGTGCAAAGGGTTCATGGAGACATTTTTAGTGAGAAAGTATATACTTACCTCTCCTGCTGCCTATGCCATTAAACACTGCTCCAGTACAGACCAATCATAAGCCTCGTACACAAGATCGGATTGTTTGGCAACAAAACCGCTGACTTTTGTCCGAAGGGTGTTGGCCCAAACTTGTCTTGCATACACACAGCACGCAATTATTGGGCAACAATCACAAATGTAGTGATGTACTAGACATACTATGGGGCTGGTAAAAAGGACGTTCAATAGTCATGCACCACCCTTTGGGCTCCTTCTGCTAATCTCGTGTTAGTAGTGTTGATTTTGCGCTTTTCAGTTCGTGCCTGTCAGTTCATTTCTGATTTTCAGGTCGTGCTTGTCAGTTCATTTCTGATTTCAGGTCATGCTTGTCAGTTCATTTCTGATTTTCAGTGCATGCTTTTCAATTAGTTTCTGATTTTCAGGTCGTGCTTGTCAGTTTGTTTCTGATTTTCAGTGTGTGCTTGTCAGTTTTTTTCTGAACGGCTGTTTGTCTACTAGCCATGTGGTGTTCTCCTTGGAGAGATAGTGCTATCATTGGGCTTGGAGTTATTGCTTTGACCCAAGTCCAGTCCAGGAACAGGAGGATGAGGAGTTCTTGGACCAAGAATTGGTTGCTTAACCACCTGCCGACCAGCCGCCGCAGTTGAACTGCGACAGAATGACACGGCTGGGCGAAAGGACATTATGTAACGTCGTTTTGCCCTATGGCCACTAGGGGCGCGCACGCACCACCTGCTAGCCCACTGAGCCAATGCGAGTGCCCGGCGGTCGCAATCACCGCTGGGCTGCTGTGATCGCTCGGGGCGCACAGAGAACCGGGATCTGTGTGTGTAAACACACAGTTTCCAGTTCTCTGGGGGGGGAGAAGTGACAGATCGTCTGTTCATACAGAGTATGAACAGCGATCTATCTCTTCCCCTACACAGTACACTCCCCCTTCAGTTAGAACACACACTAGGGAACACAATTAACCCCTTGATTGCCCCCTAGTGTTAACCCCTTCCCTGCCAGTGACATTTTTACAGTAATCAATGCATTTTTATAGCACTGATCGCTGTAAAAATGCCAATGGTCCCAAAAATGTCTCAAAATTGTCCGATGTGTCCGCCATAATGTCGCAGTCCTGATAAAAATCACAGATCGCTGCAATTACTAGTAAAAAAAAAAAATTATAAAAATGCAATAAATCTTTTCCCTATTATGTAGACGCTATAACTTTTGCGCAAACCAATCAATATACGCTTATTGCGATTTTTTGTACCAAAAATATGTAGAAGAATACAAATCGGCCTAAACTGAGGAAAAAAATAGTTTTTTATATATTTTTGGGGATATTTATTATAGCAAAAAGTAAAAAATATTGCGTTTTTTTCAAAATTGTCGCTCTTTTTTGTTTATAGCGAAAAAAATAAAAACGCAGAGGTGATCAAATACCACCAAAAGAAAGCTCTATTTGGAAAAAAAGGACATCAATTTTGTTTGGGTGCAACGTCGCACGACCACACAATTGTCAGTTAAACGACACAGTGCCGAAATGCAAAAAGTGCTCTGGTCAGGAAGGGGGTAAAATCTTCCAGGGCTGAAGCGGTTAATCATGACCAATTCTCTCATATGCCTTTGCTGCGGGAGCTCCAGGAGAATAATCCTGAGGATTTCAGGAATTATCTCCAGATGACAAACCCCTGCTTTCACCGTCTATTGGCATTGCTGACCCCCTATATTAGTAAGCAGGACACATGCATGCAGCTTGCCATTACTCCTGAGCAGAGGCTCATAGACACCTTGCGGTACTTGGCGACGGGGATCTCCCCCAGGCTTTGGGACTCATTATTCCAGAGACCTCTTCTGCCATTACCCAAGTCCTGCAGAAGGACTATACTCGGGTAAGTTTTATCCTTTAACATCACATTCTATGTATTTAATGTTTGCTAATGTATTGTATTCATTTCTTCATTCCATAATTACCATTATTGTAATATGCTGTAAATGCCCTCTTTGTCCTCATGCATGCTGTCAGCTTTTAATGCTCCTTTTTTGTCCTTCATGCATATTTTCCTTCACTAGCCTCCTCAGCATGCTATCCTGGGCCCATACACACCTAGCCTAGTAACTTAACAAAGTATTTTGTCAGCTACATTTTTGTGCTTACCCTAAACACCCCCTAGAAGGTGTACAAATGTTATTGTTGTCCTCAAATTCAGGTAGAGTGCAAGAGGCCATTTTTTTGGGGCACAAACTCTTTTGGAACCCCCCGAATGCTAAGTCAACTGATACCAATACTCTATCTGCTGACTTTGCAAAACCTATACACACTATGCCTCTTTTGTAGTCATATTTCTGGATGAGTTCACCAAAGCATGTAGTGCAAGGGCCTGCTTGAATACCTTCAAATTGTACTGTTGAAAGTTTTTGTCTCCTATTTTCTTGATAGGTCATTTATGAATGTCAACATTTGGACAGTGTGTATCCATATTTTTGGATTATGACACTTCTTACCTGTCCAGTAGGCTGCTAATAGTGTAAGTAAGGAGGGGCTGGCCAAAGTGTCACACATTATTTAGGCATTCAGCTCTCATGGAAGTGTAGAGGGTTACCTGTACAAAACATCTACCCATTACCCCCCATAACACAGAGGGGGTGAGGAATCTGATAAGCTGACCTTATACTTTTGTCTTTAAATACTCATTTAAATGTTATACTTATGTTGGCCAAGAATGTTTGTGTAAAATCTGTTTGCAATTAGTTATGTGCAAAAGTAGTTTTTTTTTTTCTTTTTTTTTGACTCCACAGTTTCCTTCCAACCCACAGCAATGGCAGGCTGTTGCAGCCCATTTTGAGCATCAGTGGGATTTTCCCAACTGTGGTGGGGCGTTTGATGGCAAGCATGTGAGGATTGTCCCACCACCCAACTCCTATTATTTTAATTATAAGGGCTTTTTCAGCATAGTCATGCTAGCGGTAGTGTCTGCGAACTACGAGTTCCTGTACCTGGATGTTGGGAAGAATGGCCACAACTCTGACGGAGGAGTGATTGCGCAGACCGAATTCTATCATCGGCTCCAGAATGGCACCTTACATTTGCCACTTGCTGAGGACAATGTCGAGGGCCTCAATTTTGTGTTTGTGGCAGATGAGGTCTTTGCTCTGGGGGAACATCTTCTGAAGCCCTTTCCTATGAGGAACCTCACTCCAGAGCAGAGAATCTACAATTACAAGCTCTCTCGTGCCAGAAGGGTTGTGGAAAACCCCTTTGGCATACTGTCCAGTCGTTTCAGGGTGTTTCTAACCTCAATTAACCTGGCCGAATACAAAATCAACAATGTGGTATTGTGCTGCTGCATCATCCACAACTCCTTAAGGAGGAATGCAAGCAGCTACCTTGCCTCACTGCAAAGTGAGATTGACCTTTCAGCGTCAGGCTCAGCTGATCCTGGTGTGATGACGGCTCTTGAAAGTGGCCGTGCTGGGTTGCCCTCCCAAACTGCCCGAGATGTCTGGCAACAATATATGGACTGTTTTGTGGGTAGAGGGGCAGTGGCTGGGGGGCAAACTGTTGCTGATTATGAATAAATCTTTGATTTGATACTAAACTCCTATTTCATTTGAACTACTGTTTGTGTTTCTTATCTATCTCCTGGGTTCGCAAATGGCCTTAATTTTGGCCATTTTCTACAATAGTGCAAACGTACCTTATTTGCTACATGGGGTGACAATCTCTTCTTCAGCTAACTATTATGTTGTACTGTGGGTCTGGTATACACACAATGTTATTGTTGTTAATGTTTGCCACATTTAATTATTATTATTATACAGGATTTATATAGCGCCGACAGTTTACGCAGCGCTTTACAACATTAGGGCAGACAATACAAGTACAATACAATTCAATACAGGAGGAATCAGAGGGCCCTGCTCGTTAGAGCTGACAATCTAGGAGGGAGGGTCAAGTTATACAAAAGGGTAATAGCTGTGGGGATGAGCTAATGGAGAAAATAGTGCAGTTATTAGATGGAGGCAGGATAGGCTTCTCTGAAGAGGAAAGTTTTCAGGGATCGCCTAAAAGTGGATAAATTTGGAGACAGTCTGACAGATTGGGGTAGGGAATTCCAGAGGATGGGCGAGGCTCGGGAGAAGTCCTGGAGGCGGATATGGGAGGAGGTGATGAGGGAGCTAGAGAGCAGGAGGTCTTGGGAGGAACGGAGAGGGCTATTAGGTTGGTATTTTGAGACTAGGTTAGTGATGTAGCTGGGGGCAGAGTTGTGAATGGCTTTGTAACTTATTGTTAGTATTTTGAATTTAATTCGTTGGGCGAGTGGCAGCCAATGGAGGGATTGGCAGAGAGGGGTAGCAGACACTGAGCAGTTTGTAAGGTGGATGAGTCTGGCAGCAGCATTCATGATGGACTGAAGGGGGGATAGTCTGTTTAAAGGTAAGCCAATGAGGAGTGAGTTGCAGTAGTCAAGGCGAGAGATAACCAGGGAGTGAATCAGGAGCTTTGTGGTTTCATTGGTTAGAAAGGGACGTAGTTTAGAGATGTTGCGGAGGTTGAGGTGGCAAGCTTTGGAAAGTGATTGGATGTGGGGCTGAAAGGAGAGTTCAGAATCCAGGATAACACCTAGCACCCTGACATGTGGGGACGGGTGGATGGTTGTGCCATTGCTCTTGACAGAGAAGTCAAGGGAAGAGGCACGTGGGGGAGGAAATATTATAAGCTCAGTTTTGGATAAGTTGAGTTTGAGGAAGTGGTGTGACATCCATACAGATATGTCGGTTAGTAAGTTAGTGATGCGTGAAGAGACTGATGGAGTGAGTTGAGGGGTGGAGAGATAGATTTGCGTGTCATCAGCATAGAAATTATATTGAAAGCCATGAGAGGCTATCAGCTGACCCAGGGAAGAGGTGTAGATTGAAAATAAAAGAGGTCCAAGAACAGAACCTTGGGGGACCCCGACAGAGAAGGGAAGAGGAGTGGAGGAAGTAGAATTGTAAGTGACACTGAAGGTGCGTTGGGATAGGTAGGATGAGAGACACTGAAGAGCGCAGTCACGGAGACCGAGGGAGTAAAGTTTTTTGAGGTGGAGGGGGTGGTCAACCGTGTCAAAGGCAGCTGAAAGATCCAGAAGTAGGAGTACAGAATAGTGTCCATTGGTTTTTGCAGTTAGTAGGTCATTTGTGAGTTTTAAAAGAGCAGTTTCTGTGGAGTGTTGAGGGCGGAATCCAGATTGAAGGGGATCAAGAAGGTTGTTTTTAATGAGGTGGTGTAAGCCAGACGTTCAAGGAGTTTAGAGGAAAAGGGGAGCAAGGAGATAGGGCGTAGGTTGTTAAGATTGGTAGGGTCCAAGGACGGCTTTTTGAGTATGGGTGTGACCAGTGCATGTTTTAGAGCGTCGGGGAAGATGCCAGAGGTGAGGGAGAGATTGAAGATGTGGGTTAGAGAGTGTAGGATGGGGTCAGAGGGTGACCATAGCATTTGAGAGGGAATAGGGTCCAGGGGACAGGTGGTTAGGTGGGCGATAGAAAGGAGTTTAGCAACTTCATCTGTAGTAGCAGATTTGAATAGGGGGAGTGTCAGTTGTACCTGTTGACATGGGGTCTTAGCTGGGGGAGATACCTGTAGAATAGAGATTTCATCACGGATTGTATCAATCTTGTTTTTGAAGTGATTAGCAATCTCCTGGGCAGTGAGTGAGTCAGTGGGTGGAGGCGGTGGAGGACAAAGTAGAGAGTTGAAGGTAGAGAAGAGTTTACGGGGATTGGATGAGAAGGTGTTAATAAGAGTTGTAAAATAGGTTTGCTTGGCAGTGTGGAGGAAAGAATAGTATTTTTGGAGGGCAGATTTGTATTGATTGAAGTCTTTGAGAGACTTATGCCCCGTACACACGGTCGGATTTTCCGACGGAAAATGTGTGATAGGACCTTGTTGTCGGAAATTCCGACCGTGTGTGGGCTCCATCACACATTTTCCATCAGATTTTCCGACACACAAAGTTTGAGAGCAGGATATAAAATTTTCCGACAACAAAATCCGTTGTCGGAAATTCCAATCGTGTGTACACAAATCCGACCGACAAAGTGCCACGCATGCTCAGAATAAATAAAGAGATGAAAGCTATTGGCTATTGCCCAGTTTATAGTCCCGACGTACGTGTTTTACGTCACCGCGTTCAGAACGATCGGATTTTCCGACAACTTTGTGTGACCGTGTGTATGCAAGACAAGTTTGAGCCAACATCCGTCGGAAAAAATCCTAGGATTTTGTTGTCGGAATGTCCGATCAATGTCCGACCGTGTGTACGGGGCATTAGTCTTGTGCCACAGACGCTCAAGAGCACGACTACGTTTTTTGAGACTTTTGGTGTCATCTGTTTGCCAGGGTTGTAGGGGTCGAGGCCTGATTCTGCGTGTAGTGAGGGGAGCGAGCTTGTCCAGGGTGGTGGACAGAGATTTATTGTAGATGGATGTGGCTTGGTTGGGGCAGGATAGGGGAGAGATTTTGTCATAGAGGTGGTCAGTAACAGAATAGAGGAGAGAGGAGTTGAAGTTGCGAAAGTTTCTACGGGTGATGGTTAGGCGATTGGAGGGAAAGGTGGTGGAAGACAGGGGGAGAGAGAAACTAATAAGATGGTGGTCGGAGAGAGGAAAAGGATTGTTTGAGAAGTTGCATGGAGTGCATAGGTAGGAGAATACAAGGTCAAGGGTATTGCCATCAAAGTGAGTAGAAGCCTGTACCCATTGCTTCAGGTCAAATGAAGAGGCTAGACTAAGAAGTTTAGAAGTAGCAGGAGTGTTTGTATTAGCAGGGATGTTGAAATCACCGAGAAGGATTGTTGGAATATCCGAAGAGAGAAAGTAGGGTAGCCAGGCAGAAAACTCATCAAGGAAAGTTGATAATGGTCCAGGGGGCCGGTAAATGACAGCAATTCTTAGGGAAGTAGGAGAGAATAGACGTATACAGTGGGCTTCGAATGATGAGAGGGAAAAAGAGGGAGGAGGGTGAATAACCTGGAAGGTGCTTTGGGGGGATAGGAGGAATCCCACTCCACCTCCCTTGCGTCCATTAGGCCTAGGGGAATGAGTCCAGTGAAGGCCACCCTGGGAGAGGGAAGCAAGAGAAGGGGTGTCATATTCGTGGAGCCAGGTTTCGGTGAGAGCAAGTAGATCGAAGGAATTAGTGACAAAGAGGTCATGAACAGCAGTGAGTTTGTTGCAGACAGAGCGGGCGTTCCAGAGGGCGCAGGAGAGAGGGAGGCTGGTGTTGGGAAGAAGAGGAATGGAGACTAAATTGTGTAGATTGCGACTACTGCCAGAGGATGTAGGGTGATGGTGATGGGTGTGTTGGGCACAGTTAAATAAGGGAGGCCCAGGGTTTGGGGAAATATCTCCAGCGATTAGGAGAAGCAGAAGAGTGAGGGAGGTAATATGAGAATATGATTTGTATGAGGGGACATGCTTCAGTATCCTGGGGGGTATGTAAGCAAGTGGGCTTAGAGTTAGAAAGAGGTGAAGAGTGCAGTAATAGGGGGAGGAGAGAAGTGAGGGTGATATGTACAGATTGTGTGGTGGAGCAGAGGGATGTAGAAAAGAGAGCTTGAGGAGAGAGGCTGCAATTGTGAAGAGGAGGAGAGGTAAAGAGTGCATGTTTCAGAGAAGGTGAGAAAATATGAAAATGAGATCACCTGCAATCTGCTATGGTTTGCTTTGTGCAAATCGCTGAAGTGCAAGAGCAGAAGTGCCACTTATTTTAAGAACGCCACTTCTTTGGAAGAACCCCTGTATGTGCTCCCCCGTAAAGAAAGCCTTGTTATATACTGTGTTGGGTGTGGATGGAATCTGGCAATTAATCAGTTAGGAGGGCATATTAGGAACACAGCAAGCAGGGCATAACTTTCACACCACAATCAAACTGCAAGGGGACTAAAAGGCCAGAATTGTAAAGATAAGGAAACCCATAATTTAGGTAAGACTTAATGGCTAAATAAACATTGAAATAATGTGAGCATGGCTACAGATGTAGTTGAGACAGCGGTGACAAACAGATTTAGCAAAAATGTATGTAAGCAGTCAGTCAATTTTCAGTTTGCAGGACATGAGCACATTGTCACTGTAACTACACCAACTTAACAAATACACTGGTATTGAGCATTGAAATAAGAAGCCACACATTGTTTAGTATAAAACGATTTAACTCCAAGCACATTTACATGTGCGTTTTAAAAGGTTTTTGAACAAGCCAACATCTTTATGTATAACATGTATGTTTGCCATTATTTTGCCTTTTTTGGGGCTAAGAAACAGGGATGTTTGAAGACAGAAGATACACATTCCTAACTCAGGAACTTACAAAGTTCCACTTTGGTAAAGTGAAGGCCATATGAGACATTAGTATTCCAAGACTGTGTTGATGTTGCCTTCCTCAGATGAGGTGATCTCACCCTTCTAAAAGCCAAAATTTGAAGCCACGCACACGATGAGGCATAACTGTTAAATGTCCCTTATGATCCCCTGCCTAAAATGTGTGTAGGTACAAACACACAGTGTGTCAACATGTGATATCTCCCATCACGGTATATCAATGTACGTGTTTTGGGGCGCAACCCCTTCCTCAAAACTAAAGTAGGTGAGAGGAAGGGGTTGCACCCCTGAAACACGTCCATTGATATCCCATGATGGGAGCTAGCACATGTTGACACACTGGGAGTTATTTATGAAAGGCAAATCCACATTGCACTACAAGTGCACTGCAAGTGCACTTGCAGTGCACTTGTAGTGCAAAGTGGATTGGCCTTTCGAAAATAACCCCCACTGTGTGTTTTGTGGCTTTAGCAAACTAGATGTAGGGAAAGACACACATTTTAGGCATGGGATCATGAGGGAAATCATAATTTTTTGGCCCAATTTGCGTGCATCTTCAATTTTTGGCTTTGCGATTCTTAAAAACACATAAAGATTATAATTAAAACATTACTTAGGGCAGTGTTTCACAACTCTCCTTCTCCAGATGCATTTCCAGGTCATGTTTTCTCTATTTTTTGCTTTTGGCACAGGTGATGATGTCATTTTCGAGGTTAGTAATTCACACAGTTGTTTTTCTACTGCAGAAAATAAAGAAAACAGGACCTGGTGGTGCACCTAGAGAAGTGGAGTGGCTAAACACTGACCTCACACAACAAAAGCCTAGGTTCACATTGGAGCAATCTGTCATAGATAAAATCACATGACAAGTCGCAGCCTATTAGAGGCAATGGCACTGTTCCAATTGGTGCGACACCGATTTAGCGGTGCCGCGACGATTTGCAAAAGTAGTTCCTGCACTACTTTTTCCAATTACAGGTGCAACTTCAACAGACATTTGCGCATGAAGCCACACAAATGTCTATCAAGTAGCACCTGAAATTGCACTGACTTTGCTACTTAGAAATCGCGCTACTTCAAGTGAAGTAGTGCGATTTCAAAGTAGCATCAATGTGAACAAGGGCTTAAAAGTAATAAAAACATGTGAAATCTTAAAACTGCAAATAGGAGCCAACAAGTGGAAGAAAACTTCAGGCCAGATGAACTTAAAATTTGGCAAGCATGTCGACATAATCACGTATTCTTCTCTGTAAAGCAGTGGCAGCCTCCTTTATTTGCTCTAGATCATTCAAAGCCTGCATCATATTTGCACTCATAGGGCCAGTTGTGCATCTTTGAAGTTCGTGTCCTTGTAAGAAGAGAAAAAATATTAAGGGAACGATGGTCAAGTGGCTGAGGCCCTATATGGATTATGGTCTACATGATATATGGTCAAGTTACTAGTCAAATTGGGGAAATACTTACCTACCCAGTCTATTGTTGCTTGCAACCTTCTTGCCCTTCAGACACCTATACTACTAGGAATGTACACACTGCAACTACTCTGTAATCTTGGCCCTGGTGCTTGGGTCTACAAAACTCAGGTACCTAGCAACACTGCCAGCTCCTTCCACCTCTTCCTTCTCCATGCTAATGTTAAGGCACTATATACTTTGCTAATGTGTGGAGTGGGTGTTTGTTTTGGACATCTAAACATTTGACATGTATACACATTTGAAGCCAGATTCAAAGAATACTTACTTGGGCAAACAAGAAGCTCACAAATAGTTTCTTCCACTTCCGCGTCTCTTTGGCACTCTGTTTGACTTGCGTCAGGGGATGGTACAATAATTGGAAGGTCTGTGCTGGGTCCAGGGGTCAGATCCCACACCTCAAAACCAACATCCTGGTTCAGCTAAACGCACTCACTTTCCTCTAAAAAGAAATAATACACCATTCATTAATCCCCCCCAAGTCACATATGTTTATAGCATCCATTTTGCTGCATTAGTTGACCAACCTTGCACTGGGGACAATGTTTTCTCATGACTAGTGGACTACACCATGCTGCACTGTGGTTTTTTTCCCCTTAAAAATGCATCAAAAAGGGAAGGCGCTGTCATTTTACAGAGGGGTAACACTGGACAAGTGCCAACATTGAATAACTCATGCAGTTGCCCCCCCCCCCCCGTCTTCTATTGGATAGGGCAGGGATATGCAATTAGCGGACCTCCAACTGTTGCAGAAGTACAAGTCCCATGAGGCATAGCAAGACTCTCAAAGCCACAAGCATGACACCCAGAGGCAGAGGCATGATGGGACTTGTAGTTTTGCAACAGTTGGAGGTCCGCTAATTGCATATCTCTGGGATAGGGGATATATGAGGCTCATTCTAGCAGGTGTGACTGTGATCTCTACCCATGTCTACCCTGGCAAGACTGCATTAATGGGCACTGATGAGCCAGGCAGCAACCAGAAAGTGTTCTTTACCCCTTAAGTTCTGCCCTAAGCCCAGGGCCTTTGGCCCACCTAGAATCACCCCTGTCAGTGGCTAAATGGGTGTGTTTGAAGTTGTCACTTATGATTTTGGGGGGAAGATGGCCTTGTTGTTTCCCCTGTTGGGGCCCGGGGGAGGGTAGCCTCCCTTGTCCCCTCTGGTGGCTTGTCTGCAGCCTCCTTATTTTTGTGCTTCCCTGTTGAAAGAAGAGTAAAAAAAATAGTTTTTACCAAAAAATGGAAAAAAAAGAAAATAAAAAAATGTTCATATCTGCTTTATATTTAACTTCATCTTAAAAAAACTAATTCTGACAAAGATTAGAGAAAACATTATCCCGAATTTTAAAAACCTACTTGGAGAAAGCACATATACAGACAGCTAATTTACCCATGTACATATTGGTTAGATACAAATATTGCTTACTTTTTTTGATTATGTGATGGATGGACTCCATCTGCTCTTGCTCGCGGTGCTTTAGATCAGACCATCGCTTTCAGATTTGGTCCTTCGTTCGTTGCACCAAAAATTCGTCCTCCAAAACGGCGAGGACCTTTACCAAAATTAGGTCCTTTCAGCTGTTGGGCCTTTTCGTAGTTGTGCAGCTTGCAATCATAATCGTGCTTCTCAAGGATGTGCACCATCTCCACTATCTCACCCTTGCTCATGGGGGTGGCCATCTCACCCTTGCTCATGGGGGTGGCTTTGTGCCTCCTATAGGCTCCACCACCGTGGTCCTGCCTCGAATTCTCAGAATCTGCCATGCTGTCACACTACCAAATCTTCCGCCATGTGTGTCGCATGCAGAAGAGAGATGGTCACGCCCCAGCGTCATGACGCACTGAGAGCGGAGTTTCACCCCTGCACGGTGTATATAAAGCCATAACGCTTGGTCAATGTAAAGGCCTTAGGAACGATCTGGGAGTGGAGGACGAATGATCGACATCTCCAAAAGGAAACATAAAACCAAGGTACAATTGTACATTGGGGCATCAGTGGTTAGTGGCCTATATTGCATAGATTGAGGCCTATATTGGGTTTAGATTATTTATGAGTTAAGCCTGACATTAGGGTTTGTCTTCAGTTTTTTCTTGCAGGCATCTGCTAATTGAATTCACAATTGTGGATAAATTCACAGCGCCAGACTTTTTGCCAGAATTCATAGAGCAGTATCGGGAGCTGCCGTGTCTATGGAAAGTGAAGAGTAGGGATTACTCAAATAAAATCAAGAGGAAGGCAGTGATGGAGAAACTCTTGGAATTGGTGAAGCCTTTGTACCCCACGGCAGACATAAATTATTTGCAGGCCAAAATTGGTAGCCTGCGTAGTACATATAATAGGGAGCGCAAGAAGGTCCTAGAATCCCAGAGATCGGGAGCATCAGCAGATGACATATATGTCCCCAGGCTGTGGTATTACCACAGCCTGCGTTTTTTGTCCGACCAAACCGAACCACGCCCATCACTCTCAACGCTTCCTTCCACATCAGCTGAGGCCACAGCTCCTGAGGTCCACCCTGGTCTTTCTACACAAGAAGAAGATGTAGAGGAGCCCAGCTTGACCCAGGTATAGCATTGTTGAACATATTTGTAGACAAAGTTAGAATGATGTTAACTAGACGTTACTGATCCCAAATTGATGCCTTAACAAAGTGGTTTCAATATCAATAGACAGTAGTGGCCAAAAATGATTTGGACAAGAATGAAAAATGCTGGGGGCAGAATGATAGTCTTTTCTATTTGTCAACATTCAATTTGCAACAGTCATGAGCTCAAAATTGTGTGTGATTGATGAACAATAACCAACAAATATGTCCCATTTTTATACACAGGAAAGTCTCAGTCAGGACAAGCCTGTGCCCAGCAGCCAGACAGAGTCGCAGATCCCTCCCCTACGCCCTCCTACTAAAAGGGCCAGGACAAGGCCACAGCTGCCTTCCTCAGCCATGCAGCTAGCCATGTCCGCCCACATGTCCGCGCACATACTGCAGCTGCTGGTTTTTAATAATCGGACACTTACCTGTCCTGGAGTCCAGCGATGTCGGCACCACAGCTGATGTTTCCATCAGCTGTCGGGTGCATGCTGCCTCCATTGCGAGTAAGGGAACCCGGCAGTGAAGCCTTACTGGGGCCGGGGAAGGAGGAGGGAGGAGGAGGGAGGAGAAGGGAGCCCGGGCGGAGACGTCAATACCCGCAGCTGGATACCTGTGAAAAACAGCTATCCTGCACCCCATCCACCCCGAAAGGTGCCAAGTGTGATCTATCATCACTTATATTGGTCTTCTGCCATCCTCTGAAACAACACCCTGGGCCATGCAGTTTTATGGTCACCTCAAAAATCCAACTGTTATTATTTAACAGTGCAAAATTAACCCCATAAACAATGCCATTGACATTGTGAATTTGGTTTGGCTTGTCACTATGCAATCATCTATAATTATAATTGATATGATGACTTGAGAAAATTTTTAGATCATTTTGTTTAAGCACTTGTCTTATTAACAATTCTGCTCATCAAGGCTGTAGTGCCGTAACTAATTGTTTGTTCCATGAGAATTTATGTAAAAATGGGCTGTACAGAACAAAATGTGACAATGTGCTAATACTCAATGCTGTTCTGCTCATGCCAAAAACAAACACAAAATAAGATAATTCTGATGCTTAATGCTGAAAGCTGAATTCTAGGAATTCAGCTCCTTTGCAAAAATAAAGGCACACCATGAGTTTTGTTCAAGGAGTGCATGACATCTCCTGGGCTTATCTCTATTATTTACATCTGATAGTTTTACTACACTCCTGGAAGACAGCTATTGCTGTATTTCTGGGAGCCTGACTTTGATGCTTCAGGTCTAAGCATCTTCAACATTAGAGTTGGTGTAGCTGCTATGCATGCCCCTCCCCTCCACCTGCCCAACCACATGTGATCTCATTCACAAAATACAAAGGCTTCTCTGATTGGGCAGCAGGGAGGAGTGGCAGCAGACATAGCTGCTCTGTGTGCCTCTCTCTACTCTCTCACAGTCCCAAGTGTCAGTGCAAGCTCTAGTAGAGACATAAACCTGTCAGATATAAAAAATAGAGATAAGTTCAGAACATGTCATGCACCTCCTTGGACTTAATGCATAGTGTGTCTGCACTTTTTATAAAGTGGCTGAATTCAACTTGAACTTCAGGGAAATGCCTAAATACACATGAAATACATAAATAAGTGTTTCACCTGTCGAGAGAATTGTATTTCTGTCTATTCAGTTCTGAATTTTACATAGCTTGCCACACAGCCCTGTCTTGCCTGGTAAGGAAAGTGACCTGTAGAAGGAACTGAGCTCCGAGCACATACCTTGTCTGCCCATCCCATTGAACTGTAACAGTGATCCCGGAAGTTGCCCAGCTGCCTGTGCATTCCATGCTGTTTCCGGACGCCTTCCTGGTGGCCACAGGACGTGCTGCTGACTCTCCGGCCACATTTGAGCCCATTGGATCCCTTCTCGGACACCTGGAGCCCCAGGATCCCACTACACCATCAGATTACAGATGAGCCTATGTTTTTACTTCCTCTTGTGAGTGTTTACAGCTACTTTGCCATTAAAATTCACTTGTGATACTGCACTTAGGTGGCGCTTCCTGTGTTCTCCCTTCTTTTCTGCATACAGAGTTAGCTCTCTCTGAGGACAGCAGCCGTCTCATCGTACCACCATACCATCCTTTGGACTGACGAATCACCCACATATTGTATGTTATTGATCCATCTTTATGTCCAGTCACTGCGGTTTTTTGCGCTAACAGTAAATTGTTACCATTGTTTTACCTGATGTTTCTCTGCTGCAGCTTCATTTTCACTTCTAGGTTTTCTCCCCACTTCAAAACCATAACTGGACAGAGGAAGGAGAAGCAGCACACTGATGAGCTCACCCCTCTGTTGCTCTGCTCTCTCCTCCTATCAGCACACTTCTTGCATTGCAGCACAATGCTTTGGCTTCTTGTACTGCTTCTCCTTTCTCCTCTCTGAGCTCTTCTGTATATGTCAAATGTAGGTACTTCCACTGTTTGTATTAATAAGTTTAATGATGTATTAATGATTAAAGAGATGGAATAATGCGTGTTTTCTATATGTGTCTGGGGCTTTAAAATGATACAGATTTCTATCAGTAGCATTGGGACGTTGATGAAATAATATCTATTGTTATTTTTTTAAGTTAAATGCAATAGTTACTTTCTCCACACTAAATACCAGCTCTCTACATCCTCTCCTGAAAGTGGTTGCCAACCTACTTCTGTGTTGAATGACCCCTTTCATCCAAAACCCTTCCTGTGAGCCCAAGCTGTAATGAACACACCTTGTAGCCCCATCATGCAACCTAGGCTCACAGTGTGTGAATGCACACATCAGTGCTGACATGCCACAATGTTGTGAGAAGCGAACGCCATTGAACTCCATCCACATCCCAGATGGAGATGAAGAAGAACACAAGTGCTTGTCAAGGGACTGCATGTAATATACTCAGAAATAATGTATGCATGCTTTGATTTATTAAAATTTTGTTGCAGGTAGGGATGTAGAAAGGGTGAAAGGGAAAAGCTTGAGTTGTACTTTAACTATGGGACATCTTTAAAGTAGTTTTTTCTAAAACACGAGTATGAACATGATATGGAGAACCAGACTACAGAAGGCCAGTACTAACCTCTTGGCAGTAAAACTCTCTGTACCACACCCCCTGTCTAGTTAGAACACCTCAATTCACAATAAATATAGTTATCGCTATGACAGATGGGTGAGGAACAGCCCTAAAAGCAGGCCTAAATCACAAGGTCAGAGGAACCATTAGAACCAAAGCAAAACCCAGTTCAGAGGGGCATACTTTCAGGCTAACAAGGTATTGCAGGCAGCCTGAGCCAGGACTTCACTATAACTTTTATTTAATACAATTCATTCTCATTTAGGAGCATGAAAATATGGTTGTTGTAAGCAATACAGGAAACACTCATTTTTTTTTAATCCTTTTTAATACATCAGCATTTTGGTGTATACGTGTCACTACCCAAAATTTACTGTAAAGTGGACAGCCTGCTAGTAGGGTTTTTCAGCACTTTCTAGAAAGGCATTAATCATCATTGATATTGCAACTTTGCTTTCACAAGACACATGAACACATTTGTATTGTTTTAGCTTATTGTTATTGGGAATTCAGGTGAAGAATTCATTAAGTAAGCAGTTGAAATTATTCGCTAAAAACACACAGAAACGGTTCCACGTTATTTTAAATTAAAAATAAAAAAGCATATAAGAGTACATGCACACACTCTGCATAAAAAAAAAAAAATGGTAGAATAGAGCATAAAGCTCAGTTAAATCTCAGTTAGGCTATCTTTAGGGCCCCTTTACATTTAATTGAACATGTCCTTTTTTTTGTAATGAAACTCATGGCATTGTACTACTGTGTGTTGTCTTTGCAAAAAGTGTGATTTGGCCGTTAGAGTACTGTATATCTAAAGCCAAAACTTTTTCTTTCATTTTGAATAGAGTAGGGAGTGTTTTTTGCTGTCTGTGTCCTACTGAGGGGAATCACCTTCAATTTGTGCTCCATAGATGGAGGGCACCCCCCTTAAGGGCCGCAAGTAACTGGGATCCCCACCCTGCACATCCAGGCACACTGAATTTCCACAGGCACACCTGAGTTATGCCGTGTACACATGGGCGGACTTTTCGATCAGACTGGTCCGACGGGACGAATCCGTCGGACAATCCGACCTTGTGTGGGCTTCATCGGACATGCAGCGGACTTTTTCGGTCAAAAATCAGACGGACTTTAGATTTGGAACATGTTTCAAATCTTTCCGACGGACTTGAGTCCGGTCGAAAAATCCGCTCGTCTGTATGCTAGTCCGACGCTAGGGCAGCTATTGGCTACTGGCTATGAACTTCCTTATTTTAGTCCGGTCGTACGTCATCACGTACGAATCCGTCGGACTTTGGTGTGATCGTGTGTAGCCATGTCCGTTCATTCGAATGTCCATCGGAAGTCCGTCAAAAGTCCGTCGAAAGTCCGTCGGAAAGACCGTCGGACCTTTGATGTCGAAAAGTCCGCCCCTGTGTACACGGCATAAGAGAACAGACCAGTACTTTGTTTTTGTTTTGTTTGTTTTTTTATTGAGGGATTAGAACTTGGATAGGGATTGGAAATCATGGGATGCCCACTTGACCTCAAAACAATTTCAGGGACAGCTCTTCCTATATAAAGTCCTATTTACAGTCTATATACACTCGACTGCTTGCTTCAACACTTGCTTGCAGAACTCCGCTGGCACATTGTTAGTGAATCTGACTAGTCAGATTAGAGCAAAAGCCTGTTATAGGCAGGAACCCAAGTCCCCTTAGTTGTGTAGCAAAGTTCAGTGTCCAGCATACATTCCTGCGGCTACTGATCCCAGCACCACCTCATCAGGCATTGGGTTTTAGGGAAGGGTTTCATATTCCGTGCTCGTTGCAGCGCATCCCCCTTGTGTCTCGGAATTTACGTTCAGCGTTACAACATCCTTCAGAGAAATTGTTCAAGGAAGTGACGTTGGGTCACATGTGTGGCCCCTTCCCAACTCCTTCGTTGGCGGACCTAGGAGTTTCTCCATTGGGGGTGGTGCCCAAGAAGGATCCAGGTAAATTTTGTTTGATTCATCACCTGTCCTTCCCAAAAGGGGGTTCTGTAAATGACGCCATTGATCCGGCGGCATGCTCGGTATCATATTTGATTTGATGCAGCAGTGTGTTGGGTCCGGCGTTATGGTCAGGGTGCCCTTATGGCAAAACCGGATCTGGAGGCTGCATTCCGGCTGCTGCCAGTTGATCCGGATAGTTTTTACCTTTTGGGGTGTCAGTGGCGGGACATTTTTTATGTCGACCGGTGTTTGCCTATGGGCTGTTCGATCTCATGCTCTCTGTTTGAGACCTTCAGTTCATTTGTGGAATGAGTGGTGAGGGACGTGTCGGGCATCAATTCCATCATCCATTACCTGGACGACTTTCTATGCGTGGGCCCTCCTTCTTCTAGGTCATGCAGGATTTTGCTGGCTACTTTGCAGCATATCGCGGAATGTTTCGGAAAACCGCTGGCGCCTGAAAAAACTGTTGGCCCAGCTTCTTGGGTATAGAAATCGATTTGCGGGCCATGGAGTGTCGCCTGCCGGAAGACAAGTTGCACGCTCTACAGGCTGAGATCTGCTCAGTGGGGGCAAACATAAAATCCAATTATGGCAGATGCATTCCCTGCTAGGGCAGTTGAATTTTGCGTGCAGGATTATGCCCATGGGGCGGGTGTTTTGTCACTGATTGGCAGCAGCGATGGCTGGCGTCTCTTCTCCTAAGCATTTCATTTCTCTGACGCGGGAGCACCGGGAGGACCTGCTTGTTTGGCAGGTCTTCCTGGACTCTTATAATGGCTGGTCTTTATGAATGGAGGGGCCGGTGAGTAATTTTGATCTGGACTTTTACACTGATGCGGACGGGTCATCTGGTTTTGGAGCCTATGTTGGGGGATGGTGGTATGTGGAGAGTTGGCCGGAGGCTTGGCGCGCGGTGGGGTTTCTCAGGAACCTGGTGTTGCAGGAACTTTTTCCGGTGATTGTGGCAGTGGAGTTTTGGGGGGCAACCTTCTGGGACCGGAAGATACGGCTCCACTGCGATAATCTTGGGGTAGTTCAGGTCATCAATCAAGCGACGGCTTCTTCTGCTTCGGTGGTGCGCTTGTTGCGTCACCTGGTGTTGCGTTGTTTGCAATTAAATATTTTTATGTATGCAGTGCACATTCCAGGAATGTCTAACGCAGTGGCTGATGCTTTGTCTCGGTTTCAGTGGGCCAAATTCCGGGAGTTGGCACCAGGAGCAGAGCAATACCGGAGTCCTTGTCTCCAACAGCTGTGGCAAATTGCATTTGAGTCATCGAGGTTTGATCCGGAATTCTGTAAGCATGGGTAAATGGTAAGCTTATGCAAAGGTTTGGCAGGAGTAGTGTGAGTTGCTGGGACGGGTGGGCCAAAAGACGGGTGAGGGATGTTAGCAAAGATTTTATGGTTAGGCAGACTTTGAAGGGGTACAGGAGAGGCAACAAGAGATTCAACAGCAGGCGCCAGGTCACTTTTGCCATGTTGCGCCAGTTGATGTTACAGGTGAGCAGGGTATGTAAGTCCAGTTATGAGGCCAGTTTATTCAAGGCGGCGTTCGCATTGGCTTTTTATGGGGCTTTCAGGTTGGGAGAGTTGGTTAGCCCATCTAGGAATGCTCAGGAGGGTATCCAGGCGAGTGATGTTCATTGTAGAAGTTCTTCAGTGGGTATATTCCTCTGCCGGTCAAAAACGAACCAGTGGGGGAAGGGTAAGTATGTACATGTGTATGGGGTCCCAGGGGAGGTTGTTTGTCCAGTGGCAGTGGTGCAGGAATTCTTGGTTGTCCACCCTTTAGGTGGGGGATCATTTGTAGTTCACCAGGATGGGTTGTCGTTATCTGTATTCCAATTTCGTTCACTGTTTCGTAGGTGTTTAGTGTCAGCAGGTTACAACCCCACGGCATATTCGTCCCATTCCTTCCGCATTTGGGCTGCCACTGAGGCAGCCAGATGGGGTTTGGACAAATCATTCATAAAACGCATTGGGCATTGAGAATCAGAGCGGTTCAGGCTCTACGTACGCCCCCATCTGGTATAGGTTATTTTAAGATAAGATATGTCTTCTGTTGTCTATGGGTGTTGTTAGTGCTATGTGCTGCATTTTTCTTTCAGATGATGCTGCTGGTCTTGTGTGGATCATGGGGCACTCTTTTGTCTTTTGGGGGGCAAAGCGGGCAGACGTACGGCCGAACGGCCTGCAGTTGGGAGTCCCCAGGGAAGTAGCTATGATCCAGTGGATTGGAGTGCCGGGCATGCTGTGGAGAAGGGTGTTGCCCGAAGTTCACAAATACGCCCACTTGTATCGTGCCCCGGATGTTTTAGTTTTACTTGTCAGGGGCAATGACTTGGGGGTTAGGTCCATGAGGCACTTGAGCAGGGACATTAAATTTTAAATTTGATGTCCTCTGAATCCTCACGAAATTTCCTCACACCATGGTCGTGTGGTCTGATATAGTTGGCCGCACATCCTGGCGTTGGGCCAGGTCAGTGGAAAAGATAAACAAGACCCGCAACAACATCCTCAACAAGATCCTCAACAAGGAGGTGGGCAGATTCATAGTTCGTAATGGAGGTCTAATGGTACAACACAGGGATTTGGAGGTTGATACTAGCCGCTTAACGCTGTGGGCATCGATTTTTGGTGCTTGGGCCTGCAGGATGGCATACAAAGAGCTCAGAGTGTTATGGTCCTCGAGTCGGCGTGCAGCGACTAGGGACCTTGTGTGGCCACGCTGATACGAAGAAAAATTTGGTCAGTTCCTTCAGTGATCCTCAACACAGTTACAACGTATCTGTGAAAGGAGTGCTTGTAAATAAATGTTATGGTTAAATGTTAATAAAATGACCGGTGTGGCCAATTTACTCCAAAATGGGTGTCGTCTGATTATTATAGTTGAAGTAAGGTTATGGTAATATAGGTATAGGCAGTTTGCATCTGTCTTACCATAGTCAAGAGAAGCCCGCAGCAAGGCGCAGGCTTAGGCGCGGGGCTGGCATGACAGGGTAGCAGGGCAAAACATCAGTGATAGGGGTTAAATTTGGGGAAGTGTAGTTGGCCAGGGTAGGGGGTGGCCTTAGTTAGTTTATTCCCGGGGGAGGAGGGGCCTGGGTCCAGTGGTTCAGTCACAGGTCACTGGAGATAGAAGGAGCTCCCACCCTCCCGCCCTAATAATTTGGTACGACTTATTATATGTTGGTTATTGGGGTAAGGGGTAGCGGGTGGGGATCTTTGGAAGCATTAGAATGTAAGACCAATATGGCATAAGTGGGAACCATCATGGTATGGGATCCTCGGTTGATGCCAGTTAACCGAGGTTTAACTGGCATTGGGAGATGGGTATCAGAGTGGGAAGATGCAGAGTCAGTGCCTTTGGTCAGTGCCTTCAATGATCCTCAACACGGTTACAACGTATCTGTGAAAGAATTGTTTGTAAATAAATGTTATGGTTAAATGTTAATAAAATGGCCGGTGTGGCCAATTTACTCCAAAATGGGTGTCGTCTGATTATTATAGGTGAAGTAAGGTTATGGTAATATAATATAATATAGGTATAGGCAGTTTGCATCTGTCTTATCATAGTCATGTTATCCATGTATCTCTGCACCTCAAAACTCAAACTCCATTCAATTAGCTTGATCTTGAAGTCCCAGTTCACACTTGTGTGAAGTGCAAACCAGTGCGATTCCCGCATGGCATCTCACTCGCAGGACAGTTCACACTGCTCTCTGCAAACAATGTCAATGTAAATATAACCCAAATCGGTTCGCAGATCACAGTGCGACCTGTGAAATCGGACAGGAATCAGATCACATGGGTCTGAACACCCATGCAATGTCTGGCATTGTACTACTGTGAACCCAGCCAACATCTTTTGCTGCCATTTTGACAATGTGCTTCTAGGTAGCCTCATAGGCAGCCTTATAACCAAGAGCATTTAAAACTAAAGATGCCCACAGTCAGTCAGTCAAATCCTACAATATCAACTGGAGCTGCAGGAAAGATCTAAATTCATGATTGTTATTTGCAATAAAAGAACTTTGGTAAAGAGGGACCGCTGTGTGTTTATAAAGAGTGGGAAGCAGATGCTCAGACACGCACTTTAAGCTTGTGATTCTATGACAATATTTGTATGCTAGCTGAACCTTTGTCGATATGATCCAAAAATGTAAAGTGCTAATGAAGGAAAAAGACATTACACAGAAGACCTGTCCTTAGTCTTTTAATATATAGTCTGTCAGAGTCCACAGTTAATCATAAGCCAGAACATGTTACAAGCCGGTGGAAATGTGTAATGATTTGTCAGAATATGTGCTCTGGACAGTATTCCTGAAAGTTTCACTGCTGAACATTGTGCATAATTCAGACCCCAAGGAGAAGAACACAGACATAGTATTTGCACATAGCATTAGAGCAATGTATATTCTATAGTGTTATTAGAATATATTACAGCAACATTGGAACAAAACTTCACTAGTTTACACTTACTTCAAAACATGGCTTCGGACACACTTTGTTAAAGCTCTCTGAACGCGAGTCACAGCCCCTGTAACTAAATAAAATGGTTAGCTCACAGTTCTGTTTACACCTTGCTTTTGCTTTATTCTTCGATGAGGCTTTGGTGGAGCTTCGACGAGGCTTTGGTGGAACTTCGATGGGGCTTCTGTGGGGCTTTGGTGAGGCTTTCAGTGAGGCTTTGATGAGGCTTTGGTGGAGCTTCAATGGGGCTTCAAGCGAGCTTTGCTATAGACTTCTGTGGAGACTTTGAAGATTCTTTGAAGCACAACTGATGCTACATTGGGTATAATTTTTGAAGAAAAGCAAAACAGGTGTAAACAGGACTGTAAGCTAACCATTTTATTTAGTGACAGGGGCTTTGACTAGCATTCAGATAGCTTTACCAAAGCCTGTCCGAAGCCTTGTTTTAAAGCAAGTGTAAACTAGCCGTTAATGTGTGTTGAAGCTGAAGCAAGTGTAAATGAGCCCTTAGTCAGTTCTGAAAATCTGTGAACAACTTGCTCGAACTGGCTGCTGTATTTTGGCATTAAAGGGGAAACAGACCAATATTCATATACAAATATATAATGCTTTATTAAAACATAATAAGCCATTAAAAACAAGTACAAAAAGTCACACAATGATAAGTCCAGCTGCCAACTCATTGACCACTCTTTAGGTATTGGTACTCTAAGTGCTACTCTAATTGGTATCTCATAACAATATCTGGTCAGCCAAGAGTCCTCATGTGTCAACGCGTTTCCTGTTTCTACTTCTTGAGGACGCATGAGAATCTAGCAGCAATGACTAAATATGCAAAAAAAGGGAAAATCATATACATAATATGATGTCTCAATTACATAGAAGTGGCCTTATATGGTATATCTTGTGTATTCCTAATTTACAATCAGGCTATACAATAGGCACCTTACATGTGTGTACATCGAAGGCGTGGAGGATACCCCTGGATGGGCACCAGAGCACAGGGAGACCAGGCAAGCAGCCAACTCACTTCTGGTATTATTTGAAGTTATCTTTATTCTGCATTGTAGCGGGGTGCCTGTGAAACAGGTTAAAATTTCAGGAAAAGTGATTGATGGAATATATGTTCCTCCACGCATTCTTAGATTTGCAATCTAAGATAATACCAGCAAAGACTTCAGGGTAAAGAAGGATAGTTCTTTACCCTGTATTGGTAAAGTCCGTTCCGGGGCTGGTTTTATTGGGAGTCTGATAGAGATCTGGATGGGACAGACTCCCAAGTCCATGGACCGCAGTTTAAAGTTTTCTTTTCAGGTCTTGATTAAGGCAGCTGGTCCTAGCTCTCAGAGAGAGTGTGTATCTCCATGTGAGGAGGCAACTAGGAGCATGGCTGCTTATTCCCCTGACTTTAGATACAAAGTATTTACATTTGAAAGGACACTTACTACAAAACCAAGGACTGGTCAGACTACGGACACAGTAAGGCTCGGTAGAGCAGAAGTTTATTTTTGTTTCATTAATGGCAAGACGCCATTTTTCTTCTGTTTGGGAATGTCCTGTGGATTAAACATGATGTTTTCCTAAAGAAACTGTGAGTTTGTCCCTGCATTGAGTCTGATCCCCTACAATTGGTGGCTTGAAGCGGGCACAAGACCAAGAGACTGTACCTCTTGCAGCAGAATTTTTGAAAAAAAAAAAAAAGAGGAAGATTTAATTCACTGGTACCAATATAGTGTTAAGAGAATTGAGGAAATAATAAAACAGCTGGTACAAGCACGTACAGACCAACAAGAAACTAACCACTTGTTGATAACTGCTACCCAAATGGCCATGCAGGAACAGAAGGAGTTCAATAAGCTCATATAGAGTCAGGTACAGTCCCTGATTGACAAGGTCCTACGTATGGACAATGTTGCAGATTTAAGCAAGCGAGTGCAGGCTGCACTTCAAAAAATGATGGCCGAGGATAACGTGGAGGCTTTCCTCAGTTTTTGAGAGGGTGGCAGAGCATGAAGGGCTACCCCAGGACCAATGGGCTGAGGTCCCTGCCCCCTTTTTGACCAGGGACCCACAAAAAGCCTATTTTGAACAAATGCTGCTGAGGCCCGGCAATATAAAACTCTGAAAAATGAGATTCTGGCCCGCCTTGGTGTAACAATGGTGGTGAGAGCTCAGCGCGTCCATGCTTGGAAATTTAAGGTGGACCAACGTGCAAGGTCCCAGATGTATGACCTCATTCACCTCACAAGGATGTGGTTACAGCCAGAGGTTGCCACCCTAGCCCAAATCGTGGAGAGAGTTGTAGTGGACCGCTTTGTAAGAGCTCTTCCAACCCCTATACAGTGGAAGAGCTGATCCTAAAGTGGGCAATGAGTTGGTGGCCCTTGTGGAGCGATACTTGTGTGCTGAGGATTTTCTTTGGGGGATAGTACCCAAAGAATCCTTCTCCAAGAGACAGAAGCCCACCAACCCAGGAAAAGGAGATCCTGCCCTAAAGTGGGGGAAAAAGGTGGTAAATGCGATTGAGGTTCCTGAGCCAAAAGGTGTGAAGAGGCGCAATCACTAAATGGAGACCCGCCAGGACCGGGGCCCTATATTGTGCTGGCATTGCCAAGAACTGGGGCACCAGGCTGACAGTTGTCCGCTAAATCAGGAATCTATGGATTACAGTATGACCCAGCAAAGCTCTTTTGTTGCTACGCCAGGAGGCACCCCACAACAGCCAGGCGGCACTGAGAAACAGATTTGTGTCATTAAAGTGGACGGTTGCTAGATGACTGCCTTGCTGGATTCTGGCAGTCTAGTAACTCTAGTGCATGCCAGTCTCGTGAACCCCCAAAAGTTGCAGCAACAGCTAATGGGCATTATTTGTATTCATGGGGATACCAAGTGCTACCCCATGTCCATTGTGTCTATCGAATCTCCCTGTGGCACCATGGACCATGAGGTTGGAGTAGTCCCAAATCTCATGTATAACACTGTCCTCGGACGAGACTTCCCTTTTTTCTGGGACTTATGGGGAAAGTCCCAGGGAGCAGGGCCCCCAGCTAGAATGGATTCCTACTGACTGGAACCGCTGGAGGGGCAGAATGAAGAGAAAGAGTCTGCAAATTTTCCATTGGAGGTCCTTGCAGGTGACACAGAGGACCCCCCTCTGGAGTTAGACCTACCGGACCTGCCCACGACCCGAGAAAAGTTTGGCACGGCCCAGCTTAGGGACCCCACTTTAGCTAGTGCAAATGAACAGGTAAAAGTGGTAAATGGGGTACCCCAAGAGCCAGGGGAGGAGGCTCTATTCCCCCATTCTGCTATGGAAAATTACCTGTTATACCGAGTCGATGAAATATGAGGAGAGAGACTGGAACAGTTGCTAGTACCTCAACCTCATAGATGCATGGTGCTAGACCTGGCACATTCTCATGTTCTTGGGGGACATCTGGGGGTGGATAAAACTAAGGAGAGAATATTGAATATATATAATTATTGAATATTGAGTTTTATTGGCCAGGCTTAAACAAAGAGGTAAAATTGTACTGTGAATCTTGCCCAGTTTGTCAGCTCACCAATCCGGTCTCACATTTCTGGAGTCCATTGGTACCTTTACCCATCATTGAGGTGCCCTTTGACAGGATTGCCATGGACATCGTAGGTCCCTTGGTTAAGTCCGTTAGGGGGCATCACTATATCCTTGTTGTCTTGGACTATGCCACCCGGGAACCCAGAGGCAATCCCATTAAGGAACCCCTCAGCTAAGAGTATTGCTAAAGAGCTATTTCTTATGTTTTCACGTGTGGGTATTCCTCGGGGGGCAATTAACTGACCAGGGCACACCCTTCATGTCGAAGGTTACTAAAGAATTGTGTAAATTGTTTAAAATTAATCACTTATGCGGAAAGGTGGAAAGGTTCAACAAAACACTGGAAGAAATGTTAAAATGAGTAGTAGCAGCAGATGGTAGGGACTGGGACTGCCTTATCTCATGTTTGCTATATGGGAGGTACCCCAAGCCTCCACCGGCTTTTCCCCTTTCGAGTTGCTGTATGGCCGACATCCGAGAGGCCTTTTAGATATAGCAAAAAAGACCTGGGAACAAGAGGCAACCCCACTCAAAAGTGTAGTGGAACATATTGCTCAAATGCAAGACCGGATTGGAAAAGTCATGCCCATTGTTAAATCCCATTTGCAACAGGCTCAGCAGGCTCAGGCTAGAGTCTATAACTGTTCAGCCAAGAACTTTTAACCCCAGTGACAGAGTTCTTGTGCTGGTACCTACGGTAGAGAGCAAATTTCTGGCGAAATGGCAAGGGCCATGCGAGGTTGTAGAACAGGTGGGGGAAGTTAACTATAGAGTACAACAGCCTGGCAAAAGGAAGCCCTACCAAATCTATCATGTCAATCTATTGAAGCCCTGGAAGACAGAGAATCCCTTATGGTCCACGCACCCTTGGCGATGACTACTGCAGGTCCTTCTACCATGCCTGGGGTAGAGATCGCTGAGCCCCTGTCCATAAGCCAGAAACAAGAGACCAAGGAATTTCTACTAAGAAATAGGGAGTTCTTCTCTGATCTTCCAGGGGTAACTTCAGTAATAAGACATGATATTGTGACCGAGCCAGGGGGGAAAGTTAATTTAAAACCTTATCGCATCCCAGAAGCTCGGCGCCAAGTAGTCTCAGAGGAAATAAGGAGGATGTTGGAGCTTGATGTAATAGGAGAATCCCATAGTGAGTGGTGTAGTCTGTAAGGGTTAATCTGTGTCTAGGGTGGTCCCTTTAACCTCTCAGACCTCGGATCGATGTACTATGCAATTTCCGATATAGAGAACAGAAAAATGACATGCATACGATATTATTCTGGGAACTGACTGTATTTGATTTGCATCCTAGTGTCTTTATAGCAAATTACAAGTCACACAAAATATTCATAATAAGACATGCGCAGTAGATATTAATCCAGTTACAACTGGTCAAGACAAGTAGCCTGTCCTCAGCAGCTGAAGGAATGTGAGATAAGGAGGGTGTGAGACAGTCCATTTAGAAGAATCTCATGTTGATACAGACATTTGTGAAGTTAAAGGGGTATTCAAACTGTACATGTTATCAAATGGAAGTTTGTGAATATTAAGATGACTTAAAAAAACAAGATGGATGCTTAGCATAACTGTTCATAGTCCAATCGTCCTTATACCCAAGCCGGATGCAAGCATCCAATTTTGTAATGACTTCCGATCAAAATTTGATGCTTATCCAATGCCCAGGGTGGATGAGCTAATTGAGCATTTAGGACATGCTCGATATATCACCACCCTGGACCTTGCGAAGGGGTATTGGCAAATACCACTTACAGAATGTGCGAAAGAGAAGACAGCCTTTTCCACTTCTGAAGGGCACTGGCAGCATAAGAGGATGCCATTTGGCCTACAAGGGTCCCCGGCCACTTTTCAGCGAATGATGGATCGCATCCTTAAACCCCACCAAGCCTATGCATCTGCATATTTAGATGACATGGTAATTTTTAGTGCAGACTGGGAGAGCCACTTACCTAAAGTGCAGGCTGTTGTTAACGCCCTCCGTTGTAAGGGTCAGACAGCCAATCCTAAGAAGTGTGCTGTGGGATTAAAGGAGGCCCGGTATTTAGGGTACATTATTGGCGGGGGGTAGTAAAACCCCAAGTCACAAAAGTCCAGGCAATCCAAAGTTGGCCAGGACCCCTTAATACAAAACAAGGCGGGGCTTTTTTGGGGTTAGTAGGTTACTACAGAAGGTTTGTCCCCAATTTTGCTATGTTGGCCGCTCCCCTTACAGATCTTACCAAGGGGGGGAAGTCCACAGGGGTGACTTGGTCCCCAGAAGCTGAGAAAGCTTTCCAGAACCTAAAGACAGCTCTGTGTAATAGCCCTGTCTTAATCACCCTAGGTTTCACACAGGAATTTATAGTGCAGACAGATGCTTCAGAAGTGGGATTAGGTGCAGTGTTGTCCCAAGTGGTTAATGAGGAGGAACACCAAAAGCACTCTTAAGCAGAAAATTGACCCCTGCTGAAAAAAGATACGCCATTGTAGAAAGGGAATGTCTAGCCATCAAATGGGCTCTTGAAAGTTTAAAATGTTATCTGTTAGGGCGACAGTTTAAGCTCCTAACTGACCATGCCCCTCTCAAATGGATGGCCCAAAATAAGGAGAAAAATTCAAGAGTTACTAGATGGTTCTTGGCTCTACAGAATTTTAAATTTTTAGTAGAACATAGACCAGGTAGCCAACAAGCTAATGCGGGTGCTCTCTTCAGAGTTTACAGTCTGTTTGCCCAAGTTGCTCAACCCCCCGAGTTTAAGCAGGGGGGGGATATGTAGCAGGGTACAACAGGTTAAAATTTCAGGAAAAGTGATTGATGGGATATATGTTCCTCCGCGGATTCTTAGATTTGCAATCTAAGATAATACCAGCAAAGACTTCAGAGTAAAGAAGGATAGTTCTTTACCCTGTATTGGTAAAGACCAATCCAGGTCTGGTTTTATTGGGAGTCTGATAGAGATCTGGGTGGGACAGACTCCCAAGTCGATGGAGTTTAATGTTTTCTTTTCAGGTCTTGATTAAGGAAGCTTGGTCCTAGCTCTCAGAGAGAGTGTGTGTCTCCATGTGAGGAAGCAACTAGGAGCATGGCTGCTTATTCCCTGACTTTGGATACAAAGTATTTGCGTTTGTAAGGACACATACTACAAAACCAAGGACTGGTCAGACTACGGACACAATAAGGCTCGATAATATTGTGTGCTGCTCGCTTGGTCTCCTTGTGCTCCGGTGGCCGCCCAAGGATATGCTCTATGCCTTCCATGTTTACACACGTAAGGTCCCTATTGTATAGCCTGATTTTAAATTAAGGAATACATAAGAAAAATGTTATAAGATAACTGCTATGTAATTGAGACATCATATTATGTATATGTTTTTACCTTTTTTTTGCATATTTGGTCATGGCTGCTAGATTCCCATGCGTCCTGAAGAAGTGGAAACGGGAAACGAGTTGACACAGGAGGACTCATGGTCACACTATATACAGTATTGTTATGAGATACTAATTAGAGTACCAATACTGGACCTATCATTGCATGACTTTTTGTAAATGTTTTTAATGTCTTATTAGCCACACATATTGTATTCTGTTGTAATAAAGCATTATCTATTTTTATATGAATATTGGTGTGTTTCCCTTTCAATGCCAGTAAAGTCGACTTGTTTTTTTACAATTTTTTGCATATTATCTTCACTAACTACTGTGTTTTTTACCTACAATAATGCTATTCCATTAGCTACAATGAGTGCTATCAGAATATATAGCTGGAAGCTGCACTTCTGCCTCCCAGCTGCACTAGAACTGGGTCGATTACTTACCCCAGTTCCATTGTTATTCCTTCTTTTTCTTCCTTTGCTTAGCTGTTCATAAAGTATAGCTGCAGCGTTATCCTTGGGCTGTTTTGTATGGATGGCCCAGCAGAGGGAAAGGCAGAGGTACAACACCGGAGGAGAAGAGATAAGGCCTGTGACAATGTTGCATCAGTCAAAAAATCCATGACAGATATATATATATATACACACTGTCTCAAAAAAGTGAGTACACCCCTCACATTTTCGTAAATATTTTATTCTATCTTTTTATGTGACAACACTGAAGAAATTACACTTTGCTACAATGTAGTAAGTGTACAGCTTGTATAACAGTGTAAATTTGCTGTCCCCTCAAAATAACTCAACACACAGCCATTAATGTCTAAACCACTGGCAACAAAAGTGAGTAGGCCCCTAAGTGAAAATGTCCAGTTTGGTCCCAATTAGCCATTTTCCCTCCCCGGTGTCACGTGACTCATTTGTGTTACAAGGTCTTAGGTGTGAATGGGGGCCAGGTGTGTTAAATTTGGTGTTATCGCTCTCACTCTCTCGTACTGGTCACTGGAAGTTCAACATGGCACCTCATGGCAAACAACTGAGGATCTAAAAAAAAGAATTGTTGCTCTACCTAAAGATGGCCTAGGCTATAAGAAGATTGCCAAGACCCTGAAACTGAGCTGCAGCACGGTGGCCAAGACCATACAGTGGCTTAACAAGACAGGTTCCACTCAGAACAGGCCTCGCCATGGTCGATCAAAGAAGTTGAGTGCACGTGCTCAGTGTCATATCCAGTGGTTGTCTTTGGAAAATAGACGTATGAGTGCTGCCAGCATCGTTGCAGATTTTGAAGGAGTGGGGGATCAGCATGTCAGTGCTCAGACCATACGCCGCACACTGCATCAAATTGGTCTGCATGGCTGTCGTCCCAGAAGGAAGCCTCTTCTAAAGATGATGCACAATAAAGCCAGCAACCAGTTTGCTGAAGACAAGCAGACTAAAGACATGGATTACTGGAACTATGTCCTCAGGTCTGATGAGACTAACATAAACTTATTTGGTTCAGATGGTGTCAAGCATGTGTGGCGGGAACCAGGTGAAGAGGAGTACAAAGACAAGTGTGTCTTGCCTACAGTCAAGCATGGTGGTTGGAGTGTCATGGTTTGGGCTGCATGAGTGCTGTCAGCACTGGGGAGCTGCAGTTCATTGAGGGAACCATGAACGCCAACATGTACTGTGACATACTAAAAAAGAGCATGATCCCCTCCCTTCGGAGACTGGGCCGTAGGGCAGTTTTCCAACATTATAACGATCCCAAACACACCTCCAAGATGACCACTGCCTTGCTAAAGAAGCTGAGGGTAAAAGTGATGGACTTGCCAAGCTTGTCTCTAGACCTAAACCCTATTGAGTATATGTGGGGCATCCTTAAATGGAAGGTGGAGGAGTGCAAGGTCTTGAACATCCACCAGCTCCGTGATGTTTTCATGGAGGAGTGGAAGAGGACTCCAGTGGCAACATGTGAAGCTTTGGTGAACTCCATGCCCCAAGAGGGTTAAGGCAGTGCTGGAAAATAATGGTGGCCACGCAAAATATTGACAGTTTGGGACCATTTTGGACATTTTCACTTAGAGGTGTACTCACTTTTGTTGCCAGTGGTTGTGTGTTGAGTTTTGAGGGGACAGCAAATTTACACTGTTATACAAGCTGTACACTCACTACTTTACATTGTAGCAAAGTGTCATTTCTTCAGTGTTGTCACATGAAAAGATATAATAAAATATTTACAAAAATGTGATACTGTATATATATATATATATATATATATATAGTATATATTATATCACTATATATAGAATTTTAAAGGAAAGGTGGGGAGTAATATTCATGACAATTCCCTACAATGAATTTTCACCTCTGGAGGTCAGAGAGGGATGTGAGAAAGTTTGCATGGGGGTACAGGCTCCAGAGGCAGATTTGTGATGTTATAAGTAGGTTTGTAATGCTAATTTATTAGTTCAGAGATGGGGTGAGGATTGGTGTTTAGCCATATTTAATGCAGCTCCTGAAGTACAACCTCTGTACAACTCAAGGTACCCCTGGGGTTCATGTAACTGCACTTGAGAACTTATACAAGATAATTAATTGCAATGTAAAAATTCAAAGCACCTATACTACTATATACAAATACTGTGTATACACAATTCATATAGAAAGAAAGGAGGCTGAATCTCAATAGCTAAGAACCCATCCATTTTCATAACTGCTGTTGGCAGAAAAAGTTATCTGCCTGTTTTCTTTTTCTTTCTGCTTAGCACATAAAAACTGGCGTTCTTTCAAGAATGTCACTGTTTGAAATAGCTTACAGCAAAAAGGAGGAGATTACGTTTTCCCATAAAACCAGTGTCTGGCTAATTTTGCGTATGCATAGAAAGTAAAATCCATACAAAATTCAGGCTGTTGTAATAACTATTTCCCAACTATGCATCTGGGGGAGACTGTGCCGGGATTTCTGAATCATTTTCCAGTCTGGTTTTATAACCTGAAAAATGGTGGAGCACCATCTTTGTGTAGTTCATGTCTCTGTTTCTTTGTGAAAGTTTATTGACAGCATCAGCCAGATTAGCTTGGCCATAAACGGGTTCATGAGTTCATGGTTCAGAGCTCCTGTTTAACATTTCCATCAAAGGAAAAGTCCTATCTCTTGAGAGTTATGTTTAATGATTTAAATTTCCAAAATTTCACAAATAAATACCTAAAATATGTGTTCACATCTATTTTTAGGATGTCTACAGATAGAAGAGAAATGATGATAGCTGTTGCAAAAAAAAAAAAAGGATATGATGCATACTTGGCCTATGTGACAAGGTTCCATCAATATTACATAACATGTTTTGAACCTGGCCTGACTCGTTTTCTGGGACCACTAACAAAAAAACCTGACAAGGTTTAAAATGTATTGAATAATGTTAACAGAATCCAGTCACACACCACATTATTGATGAACCCGTTGACATGAGAACCAGCTCAATGTGGCTTTGACACAAGTGAAAAAATGTCCCCAAGCATGTCCCCAAGCATACAGTAGAGTGGTCTTATGATTCCAGAAAAGGAAGGGATGGCACGTCACTGGGAGTTTGCTTCAGAGTCAGTGGGAGAGATAAACACAGCATGTTTTCAAGAAGAGAACATTCCCCAGCAAAGATTTATAAGGCTTCATTCACACCTGAGTGTAGCGATTTACTAGCGTTTTCAGACTTTTTTTAAGCATTTTTGCAGATTTTCACAAGCTTTTTTTGAAGCTTTTTACAAGTGTTTTACAACTTCAGGGAGACAGAGAGGAAATAGAGGTAGAGATGTACAATTCAGATGGGTCGAAATATGATCGAATCATTTGAATTCTGTGCGATGAATAGCTGGTTGTTAAGCAGCAGATCGGGAAGCCGCGTCCTTAACAACCGATGAGTCATCAGCTGTCAGCAGGCTTCCCCACTGACAGCTTAATGTAAAAAAGAGAATGCCGGCAATTAAAAAAAAAAACAGCATGGGGTCCCTCTCATCATACCAGGCCCTTCAGGTCTGGTATGGATTTTAAGGGAAACCCCACACCAAAATTAAAAAAATAAAACAGCGTGCCCGCCCCAAAATCTATACTAGACCCTTATCCGAGCATGCAGCCCGGCAGGCCAGGAAAAGGGTGGGGACGAGCGAGCGCCCTCCGGAACCATACCAGGCCACATGCCCTCAACATAGGGGGGTGCTTTGGGGTGGGGGGCTCTGCCCCCCACCCCAAAGCACCTTGTCTCTATGTTGATGGGGACAAGGGCCTCTTCCCCACAACCCTGGGCTGTGGTTGTGGGGGTCTGAGGGTGGGGGGTCTTTTCAGAATCTGGAAGCCCTCCATGTGAATGAGTATGGGGTACATAATATCCCTACCCATTCGCCAAAAAAGTGAATAAAGACACAAGGGTTTTTGACAATGCCTTTATTAAAAAATAAATCAGTTACCTTACGTAGATCTATCGTCAATCACGCCCCCCTGCCACCACCGCCGGGCCTGAAAAAAAGGAGAAAAAAAAGCTCAGTCTGTGACAAAGGCTAACCACAGACTGTACGCTCTTCTGTAGGACATTTTTGAAATAGCTAAGGGGTGGAGTCACTCAATGATGTCAGTGGGTGACCCCGCCCCCATGCAATGTCACTGACCCAGCATGCACTGGTCGGTGATGTCACAAGGAGGCGGGGTCGCCCAGTGATGATCAAATACCACCAAAAGAAAGCTCTATTTTTGTAAAGAAAATGATAACAATTTCATTTGCACACAGCTAAAATAGCACAGTGCTGAATAGCAAATAATGGCCTGGTCATGAAGGGGGTAAAACCTTCCTGAGGTCAAGTGGTTAAAGTTTCTTCAAGCAATAAATCTTAAAAAGACATCTCCTAGACCAGTGATGGCAAACCTTGGCACCCTCAATGTTTTGGAACTACATTTCCCATGATACTCATGCACTCTGCAGAGCAGTTGGGCATCATGGGAAATGTAGTTCCAAAACATCTGGGGTGCCAAGGTTTGCCATCACTGTCCTAGACTGTGTTAATTGGAGCCTGTATGAATGGTCTAGTGCTTGCAGGAATGGGCAGCCTCTGTACTATTAGGGAAGAACCAACTATTACCACCTCTTCAGGTGTAACACTACATAAGGAAAAGATACACATGCTAGTATATAATATGGATAAGCAGAAAAAAAATTGCCTGGGAGATTATACAAAAATGTTTTAAATAGGTACTTTTCCTACCATGTATAGTTGATACAAAAAATACCTGTTTCAAGAGTCTTACCCATTTATCAAAGTTTATATAAATAATTACTGCTTTAATTACAAGTGCAAATTCCATACCAGTTTGCTCACTATAGTCACACCATAGTTATGATTGCTTCTTAGACAAAGTTACCACTTCAAAAGGCATCTCACAGCCTGGCTTGTCAACAAGCATCCTTCTAGCGTGAAATCCTTCTGCTTGATCTTCTTCCCGTTTTTTTCTGTGTTGTGATTATTACAAAGAATGTATGGTTTATAATAGTTTCTAAGAAGAGCTACGGGTCCTTTGTTTACTTCTACAGCTTTCCTACAATCAAATATTTTTTAACTGTCTTGTTACTATAGAAACTTGATTTTGAATTGAGGAAGAGTGCACTGGAATAAGGAAGGCATGAAATTAATTCATTGATATTGCTCATGGATAAGAAAAGTTGCTTTAAAGTGGACCTGTACCTGTATGCCTAGGCATATCCTATTAGATGCAGCTACTATTTGGGAGCAGTACAGCATTCAAGCAGCTGTGGGTGCCACGCCTTCTGAAAACAATAGCAAGCAGTGGGGATTCCTCTGCGCATTTTCTCATGGGTAGGCAAATCGGGCTGAACTAGAAAGAAATTGAACCTTGTATGCTTAGCTTAAAGCATAAACGAAATGTGATCACAATAAACCAAAAGCGCCTTTGAATCAATTTTTATATTCAATTTAAACTCATGCATCAATTAATTTATGCATCATTTGGTTTGTGCACAAATGCGTTTTCTAAAAATACTCCAAGCATCTCTCCCATTGGCCAAGTCTAATAAGGGCAGAAGCATCAGCTATGCATGTACCGCAGTGAATAACTCCAATGACTCACATGAACATCTTGCGCATGTGCAGAACACAATCCAGACTTGTGCTTTGTTTGCATGTTGCCATAATAATGAAAGGTTGCTTACATTCCCTCTCCTCTTTCTGTGCCATAAAAGGAACCAGCCGAGATTCAAACCATGTGTGGGCAGGCTGAATGTACCCAGGTTGATCGATCGATCAACTTGGATACAACCAACCTGCTGGATTTTACATGCGATTATTGCTAGCAGCTGTTATAGCCGATAGCAATAATCACTGTGTTCTCTCAGCAGCCTCCCTGCTGGGAAAACACAATGGCTCCGTGGGAGGAATTCCCCTGTCAACACCCGTGGTTGCAGGAAAAATGTTTGCTCTGTCTATGGTGGTCCTAAGAGATTCTGGATGTTAGCTGAGTATTGAAATTATGCGCTTGAGGCTTCTTGGAAACAGAGAGTACTTTACGTTCATGGAGGATATCAGATTTAAGGATGAGCTGAACACCCCCCTGTTCGGTTCGCACTAGAACATGCGAACAGGCAAAAAATCCGTTCAAACACGCGAACACTGTTAAAGTCTATGGGACTCGAACATGAATAATCAAAAGTGCTAATTTTAAAGGCTTAAATGCAAGTTATTGTCATAAAAAGTGTTTGGGGACCTGGGTCCTGCCCCAGGGAACATGTATCAATGCAAGAAAAAGTTTTAAAAATGGATGTTTTTTTGGGAGCAGTGATTTTAATAATGCTTAAAGTGAAACAATAAAAGTGTAATATTCCTTTAAATTTCGTACCTGGGGGGTGTCTATAGTATGCCTGTAAAGGGACACATGTTTCCCGTGTTTAGAACAGTCTGACAGCAAAATGACATTTCAAAGGAAAAAAAGTCATTTAAAACTACTTGCGGCTATTAATGAATTGTCGGTCTGACAATACACATAAAAGTTCATTGATAAAGACGGCATGGGATTTCCCCACAGGTTACATAACCAGGTGACCCCGCCCTCTCTGACATCACAGGGAAAGCCATAGGGAAGTCCCTGTCAAGTCCCCGTGCGTCAGAGGGGGGCGGGGCCACCTTTATATAAGAAATGTCAGAAGAAGAGAAGCATCACACAGCGGGAGCCTCCCATGGATGCAGAGCGGCCCAAGAACGAAGCGGGAAAGAAGACGCCGCAGAGGAAGATGCCAGACGAGAACGGAGGAAGAACCAGAGAAAGAAGATGATGGAGGAAGAAACCAAAGGAAGAAGGAAGGAAGAAGGAAGAAGACCCAAAAAAGATGGAAAGAAGAAGACTTTAAATAAAGGAATTGTCAAAAACCGTCTCTTGTCAGTTTTAACATTTTTGACACTTTTTTTGTGAAATGGTAGGGGTACTTTTGTTCCCCATTACTATTTCACACAGTGGGGTGGGATCTGGGGGTCCCCTTTTTAAAGGGGGCTTCCAGATTCCGATAAGCCCCCAACCCGCAGACCCCCTCAACCACCGGCCAAGGGTTGTGGGGATGAGGCCCTTGTCCTCATTAACATGGGGACAAGGTGCTTTGGGGGCTACCCCAAAGCAACCTCCCAATGTTGAGGGCATGTGGCCTGGTACAGTTCAGGAGGGGGGCCGCTCTCTCGTCCCCTCCTCTTTTCCTGCGGCCTGCTAGGTTGCGTGCTTGGATAAGGGTTTGGTATTGATTTTTGGGGGGACCCCACGCCATTTTTTTTCATTTTGGCGCGGGGTTCCCCTTAAAATCCATACCAGACCTGAAGGGTCTGGTATGGATTTTGAGAGGGACCCTCACGCCATTTAAAAAAAAAAAATTGGCGCAGGGTTCCCCTTAATATCCATACCAAACCTGAAGGGCCTGGTATGGAATTTAGGGGGACCCCTACGCCAGTTTTTTTTAAATTTTGGTTCGGGGTTCCCCTGTGGGGAAATCCCATGCCGTTTCTATCAGTGAACTTTTATGTTTATTGTCAGACCGACAATTCATTAATAGCCGCTAGTAGTTTTAAATGACTTTTTTTCCTTTGAAATGTCATTTTGCTGTCAGACTGTTCTAAACACGGGAAACATGCACCCTTTTACAGGCATACTATAGACACCCCCCAGGTAAGAAATTTAAAGGAATATTACACATTTTTGTTTCACTTTAAGCATTATTAAAACCACTGCTCCTGAAAAAACGGCCGTTTTTAAAACTTCTTTTTGCATTGATACATGTCCCCTGGGGCAGGACCCAGGTCCCCAAACACTTTTTATGACAATACCATGCATATAAGCCTTTAAAATTAGCACTTTTGATTTCTGCCATAGACTTTTAAAGGGTGTTCCGCGGCTTTCAAATGTGCCGCGAACACCCCAAATTGTTCGCTGTTCGGTGAACTGGCGAACAGCCGATGTTCGAGTCAAGCATGAGTTTGACTCGAACTCAAAGCTCATTCTTAATCAGATTATGTCTTACAGCATGAGAAACATGAAATAGGAACTAACCACAAACAAGTGCACTGAACTTAGATAGAAGGTACATCCTGTCATATCATAGAATGCATGAACTATACACTATAATACTACAGCACCACCTGCTGCATAGATAAGTATAATGCATACAGTATATAGTTCACAGTACTTTACATTACATGCTGTTGTTCTTCCAACACTGGAAACAGCAGTGGCTCAATCACACGACCAAACAATGACATTTCTGGGGGAGTTCTGTTTACCAGCAGTGTATATAATAAAATTAAAGCCATATTTGAATGTTTTTTTTTAAACATATAGGCTCGCTTTTTTTAACACTAAATTGCTTGTGTAGCAATTATATGCTCTTTTTAATTTAATTTCTTGTACAAAATTGGAATACCCTTTAAAGTAGTTATAAAGGCTAAAGGTTTATTTACTTTAATGCATTCTGTGCATTAAAGCAAAGTTTCACCCAAAAGTGGAATTTCTGCTAATTTTTCTCCTCCCCCTAACCTGTACTACATTTGTCATGTTCGGGGGGGGGGGGGGGGGGGGCGGATACCTGTTTTTGACAGATACCCTGTCCCCACTTCCAGAAGACCGAGGCACCGCAAATTACGACAGCAGCTCGGCTCCCTCCTCCTTCCTCCTCCTCCCCCCCACCGCCCGGCCAGTATGAGAGCACAGCGGTGCCTTGTCAGCGGCAGCACCCGACAGCTGATAGAAACATCAGTTACGGTGCCAACTTTGCTGGACTCCAGGACAGGCAGGTGTCCTATTATTAAAAGTCAGCAGCTACAGTAGGTGTAGCTGCTGGCTTTTAATTTTTGCAGGAGTGGACCGACCTCTGCTTTAAGGTAAAAAAAACATTCCAAAATGAATTGCCCCCAGCCCTTCTAAATATTTACTGATCTTAATCTAGTACTATGCCGCTCTGTTAATCACATACAGTGATTTGATTGGGGGCGGGGCTGAGCAACGCTATCTATAGACAGTATGTCTATAGATACACACAGCCTGGCTCAGGAACGAGCCTTCACGTCTGTCCCCCTAGCAAGCTCTTGCAGGGAAGAGGAGGAGTGCAAAGCACTGCCAGGGAGACCTCAGAAGAGAAGATTCAGGGTGGTTCTGTGCAGAGCAGGTAAGTATAAAATGTGTGTTATTCTTTTTTTTTTTAATTAGCCTTTAACAATGCTTAAAATTATTTTTATTTTTTACTGTCCTTTATTGGTTTTTATCAGTGGTGGTTAACTTGAAAATTATAGAGGGCCTTAAGTGCAGCCCCCAACACTTTCAGAGTGACACACCATAGCAGAACATTTTCATATATCAAGATGTTAAGTTAGACAGTCTATTCAAAATGGCACAATGACACCCCACAATTTCGGTCCTGCTGCATTTTTGCAGCATATCGCAAAGTACACTGAATAAGTTGGAGTACAATAACTCCATCATTTGTGTCAGTGGCAGTAATAACCCCCAGCATTGGTGTCATTGAGTTCAAGAATATCTCCCAGCATTGGCATCAATAGCAACAATAATAACCCCTAGCATTGGTGTCAATGGCAGTAATGATAGCCCATGACATTCGTGTCTGTGAGTGCAATAATAACGCCCAGCATAGGTGTCAGTGGATGCAATAATAACCCCCCAACATTGGCACTAATGGACACAATAATAACCCCCCGCATTGGTGTCAACTCCACCCACGGTACAGAGTGTTCCAGTTCTCGGCATCCCACTGGCACGCTACTGCTAATGTTGGGCACCAGGGGTTGACATTTTACGTTATATTTGCCATTTGTCATTGCGGTCTGATAAACATAATTTTTACATTTAAATAGCTTCTTGATCTAATCTGCCCATTTACTCTATACATCCTCAAATGGGGTTAGGGTTGCCACCTGTCCGGGATTCACCCGGACAGTTTGGGTTTGGAATCATGCGTTCGGGTTTCACACCTCCTTAAATCCGGACACATTATTCAGACCAGACTATGGGGTTGCAGTTGTGTAAGCCGAGAGTGTCTGTTACACTCTTGCACACTGCCCAAAGCCAGCACTAACAATTACCCCTCCCCCCACACAGATGGGAGAGGAGAAAGGGCCTGATCTGCTCCTCTTTCTCCCGCCCTGTGTCTACCCACACTCCAGCAGCCTCAGCTACATCTGGATGAGAGGTGCTGACTGCCAAGGGGTGAGTGAGCTCACCATCCATCCCTGTCTGTGACTGAAATCTACCCCGTCTCTCTCCTGCCTCTGAGCGAGTACACTAAGGTAAATCAGGGTTCTCAGAGTTCCCCCTTACATCAGAGTCCTCACCGTACATCAGAGTTCTCAGTGTTCCCGCTTAGATCAGGGTTCCCTGAGCATCCCTTATGTTGGAGTCCCCCTTACATCAGAGTCTGCAGAGTCCCCCCCCCCTTACAGTGTAAGGGAACTCTGCGAGTTCAGAAATAAAAGGGGAACTCTGTGGACTTTGATGTAAAGGGGGACTCTTGTGATTAACTTCATTTGATTAGAAATGTTATTTAATTGAAAAATATATGTATTTTTCATACTATAAAAAAAGATTGCTGTGCACAGCTAAAGTGTTCGGGTTTGACTCGAAGAAAAGGTGGCAACCCTAAATGGGGTGCAGGTTGATTTCTTGCTGACTTTACAAGAATAGTTTAAATCTCTGGCATTGTAGCTGCATTAGATATGGAGTAAAACAGGTATGGGTGAACTTTCTCTGTCTTTAAAAAGGTTTCACTAAAGCTGGTCATAGAAGGATCAAAATCTGTCCAGTTAGGCCTGGTTCACACCTACACAGGTTGCAGTTTGCATATACCAGGTGCATTTTGCATCTTTCAATACACATTTTTGATCCATTGAAGTCTATGGAACCAAACCCCAGAAAAAAGTCCCTAGCCCTTTCAATAAAATGCACAGATGTGAACGTGACCCATAGGAATCCATGTTAAATGGACTGTTATGCATTTCTGCAAAACTAAAAACGTGCTAAAAAATGCATAGGTGTGAATCAGGCCTTAAGCAGAGCCCAGATGAATTTCGATCCATGTGTGGCCACTGCTGCTCAACGGAAGTTATTGCATCTATCGACTTCTGATCAATAGACTTGCTGGAAAAAAGGTGCTTGATTGGTCATTGGCTGCAGCCATTGATCAGTGTATTCTGATGATGGAGGAGTACCGGCTGTCAGAATAAAACAGCGCAGTGGGGAGGATTCCCCCATCCACCTCAATTGTGTGGATGGTGAATCGGTTCTGTTTTTTTTTTTTTCATTCAGCCCACTAGCTGAACAAACAAAAAATTAACCATGAATGGCCAGCTTTAGGGGCATCTAAAATGTGTTCTAGGTGTCTCAGAAAGTATTAAATCTAAGGACAGTGCCGTTTTGTAAAACAAAGCCACTAGTTCTTTTTCCTCTTTTTTAAAGTGGAACTCTACTCCCATCCCCTACAGCAGGGGTCTCAAACTGGTGGCCCTCCAGCTGTTGCAAAACTACAAGTCCCATGAGGCATTGCAAGGCTGACAGTTACAAGCATGACTCCCACAAGCAGAGGCATGATGGGACTTGTAGTTTTGCAACAGCTGGAGGGCCGCCAGTTTGAGACCCCTGCCCTACAGCGATGTGAAAATCGCTCCCTCGCTGGTGCCGACATCTTTATCCGGTCTTCTTCAGTGTTTAGGGTCTTGAAGGTCTGTGGCGGTATGACACATCTCCATGCCTGTGTGGGAATGGGAATTCATTTATACTAGCAGATGCCATAGTTGAATATTAAGTTTACATGCCAGGTTACATTTTCAGGAAAATTGCGAACAGACAGCTAAGAATCCTTTATTGCAGAACAGACAGTCTCATCCGCAATAAAAAGCCTGCCTGTTTGCATGTTTCTACATTTCAAAACAGACATTATTGTGTGTGTGTGTGTGTATATATACAGTATATATATATATATATATATATATATATATATATATATATATATATATATAGTGGGGAAGAAAAGTATTCAGACCCCCTTAAATTTTTCACTCTTTGTTATATTGCAGCCATTTGCTAAAATCATTTAAGTTAATTTTTTTCTCATTAATGTACACACAGCACCCCATATTGACAGAAAAACACAGAATTGTTGACATTTTTGCAGATTTCTTAAAAAAGAAAAACTGAAATATCACATGGTCCTAATAATTCAGACCCTTTGCTCAGTATTTATTAGAAGCTCCCTTTTGATCTAATACAGCCATGAGTCTTTTTGGGAAAAATGCAACAAGTTTTTCACACCTGGATTTGGGGATCCTCTGCCATTCCTCCTTGCAGATCCTCTCCAGTTCTGTCAGGTTGGATGGTAAACATTGGTAGACAGCCATTTTTATGTCTCTCCAGAGATGCTAAATTGGGTTTAAGTCAGGGCTCTGGCTGGGCCATTCAGGAACAGTCACGAAGTTGTTGTGAAGCCACTCCTTTTATTATTCTAGCTGTGTGCTTAGGGTCATTGTCTTGTTGGAAGGTAAACCTTCGGGCCAGTCTGAGGTCCTGAGCACTCTGGAGAAGGTTTTTCGTCCAGGATATCCCTGTACTTGGCCGCATTCATCTTTCCCTCGATTGCAACCAGTCGTCCTGTCCCTGCAGCTGAAAAAAACCCCCACAGCATGCTGCTGCCACCAACATGCTTCACTGTTGGGACTGTATTGGACAGGTGATGAGCAGCGCCTGGTTTTCCCCACACATACCGCTTAGAATTAAGGCCAAAAAGTTCTATCTTGGTCTCATCAGACCAGAGAATCTTATTTCTCACCATCTTGGAGTCCTTCAGGTGTTTTTTTAGCAAACTCCATGTGGGCTTTCATGTGTCTTGCACTGAGGAGAGGCTTCTGTCAGGCCACTCTGCCATAAAGCCCCAACTGGTGGAGGGCTGCAGTGATGACTTTCTACAACTTTCTCCTATCTCCCGACTGCATCTCTGGAGCTCAGCCACAGTGATCTTTGGGTTCTACTTTACCTCTCTCACCAAGGCTCTTCTCCCCCGATAGCTCAGTTTGGCCGGACGGCCAGCTCTAGGAAGGGTTCTGGTCGTCCCAAACATCTTCCATTTAAGGATTATGGAGGCCACTGTGCTGGTAGGATCCTTAAATGCAGCAGAATTATTTTTGTAACCTTGGCCAGATCTCTGCCTTGCCACAATTCTGTCTCTGAGCTCTTCAGGCAGTTCCTTTGACCTCATGATTCTCATTTGCTCTGACATGCACTATGGGCTGTAAGGTCTTATATAGACAGGTGTGTGGCTTTCCTAATCAAGTCCAATCAGTATAATCAAACACAGCTGGACTCAAATGAAGGTGTAGAACCATCTCAAGGATGATCAGAAGAAATGGACAGCACCTGAGTTAAATATATGGATATCACAGCAAAGGGTCTGAATACTTAGGACCATGTGATATTTCAGTTTTTCTTTTCTAATAAATCTGCAAAAATGTCAACAATTCTGTGCTCTTCTGTCAATATGGGGTGCTGTGTATACAGTAATGAGGAAAAAAATGAACTTCAATGATTTTAGCAAATGGTTGCAATATAACAAAGAGTGAAAAATGTAAGGGGGTCTGAACACTTTCCGTCCCCACTGTATATATACAAAGTTCAAACAAACATTACATAATGTGTAAGTTCATGAACTTACACGTTATGTAATGTTTGTTTGAACTTTGGTTCAATAAAGAAATTTTAAGTGCAGCGATCCTCTGGACTTTTTCTTATATTTTTGTCAGTGGGATGACCAGATATATTTAAAGTGCAACATTTTTTGTTAAGGGCTAGTTCTTGAGGACAAAATTCACATGCATTAAACAAATAAATATAGAACAGATGTAACAACAAAATAATTTAACCTGTATGCTATACTAACAAAAAAAACACCACAGTGTATGATAATGGTTCAATGCAGACTCACTGTGCCCATCATTGCAGCCTCACTACGCCCATCATTGCAGACTCACTGTGTCCATCTTTGCAGACTCACAGTGCCTATCAACGCAGCCTCACTGTGCCCATCATTGCAGCCTAACTGTGCCTATCAATGCAGACTCACTGTACCCATCATTGCAGACTCACTGTGCCAATCATTGCAGCCTCACTGTGCCCATCATTGCAGACTCACCTGTGCCCATCAATGCAGCTTCACTGTGCCCATCAATGCAGCCTCACTGTGCCCATCAATGCAGACTCACTTTGCCCATTATTGCAGCCTCACTGTGCCCATCAATGCAGGCTCACTGTGCTCATCAATGCAGACTCACTTTGCCCATCAATGCAGCTTCACTGTGCCCATCAATGCAGCCCCACTGTGCCCATCAATGCAGACTCACTTTGCCCATCATTGCAGCCTCACTGTGCCCATCAATGCAGGCTCACTGTGCCCATCAATGCAGCCTCAACTCTGCCCATCAATGCAGCCTCACTGTGCCCATCAATGCAGACTCACTGTACCCATCATTGCATCCCAATTGTGCCCATCAATGCAGACTCACTGTGCCCATCAATGCAACCTCACTGTGTTCATCAATGCAGACTCACCTGTGCCAATCATTACAGCCTCACTGTGCCCATCAATGCAGACTCACCGTGTCCATCAATGCAGATTCACTATGCCCATCAATGCAGCCTCACTGTGCCCATCAATGCAGACTCACCAGTGCCCATCATTGCAGCCTCACTGTGCCCATCAATGCAGACTCACCTGTGCCCATCAATGCAGCTTCACTGTGCCCATCAGTGCAGCCTCACTGTGCCCATCAATGCAGGCTCACTGTGCTCATCAACGCAGACTCACTGTGCCCATAAATGCAGCCTCACTGTGCCCATCATTGCAGACTTACCTGTGCCCATGAATGCAGCCTAACTGTGCCCATCATTGCAGACTCACTGTGTCCATCAATGCAGACTCACCTGTGCCCATAATTGTAGCCTCACTATGCCTATTAATACAGCATCACTGTGCCCATCAATGCATACTCATTGTGCCCATCATTGCAGTCCCACTGTGGCCATCAATGCAGCCTCACCAGTGCCCATCACTGCAGCCTCACTGTGCCCATCAATGCAGCCTCACTGTGCCCATCAATGCAGACTCACATGTGCCTATTAATGCAGACTCACTGTGCCTATCAATGCAGCCTCACTGTGCCCATCAATGCAGACTCACTGTGTCCATCATTGCAGCCCAATTGTGCCCATCAATGCAAACTCACTGTACCCATCAATGAAGCCTCACTGTACTCATCAATGCAGACTCACCTGTGCCAATCATTGCAGCCTTACTGTGCCCATCAATGCAGACACACTGTGCTCATCAATGCAGATTCATTATGCTCATCAATGTAACCTCACTGTGCCCATCAATGCAGACTCACCTGTGCCCATCATTGCAGCCTCACTGTGCCCATCAATGCAGACTCACCTGTGCCCATCATTTCAGAATCACCTGTGCCTGGATTATACACAGTGGGCATCACTCTGTGTGACACAGACTTGGGTCTGCAATGTTTGGCGGCCGGCCAGTGTAACAAAGTCCCACCTCTTAGACCTTCGGTGGCTCCTGTGATAGGTGGAACACTGATCCAATGCCAAGAAGTTTAATCAGTGTTTCCCGCCTATCACAGAAGCCAGTCTAGGAGGCTGGAATTTGTTACAGTGGCCACCACTGAACATTGCAGTGAGGTACTCAAGAGGAAGGAGGGAGGGAAGGACTCTGCACCTGAGCCTCCCAGTATCCGCTGTGGGCACCGCTGCAGCCACAGCGCAAAGTGGCCCCAGGGCAGACAGTCTACTGGGCCCTGCTGTTAATGGAAATTACATTCCTACTGTGCAAAAAGTATAGGAACGCTATTTCATGTGTTCCCGCAGGACTAGAGCCCTGCTTTAACTGCTCTCCTATTGCAAGAGAAGTAGGTAAGAGTGCTTATTGGTTATAATTGGACACTTTAAAAGTTTCTTATTTTTAAACAAGGCTGAATTTAATTAAAATTAACAGGAAAAAAAAAACTCCAGCAGAAATATATCCACCTATAATCAATAATATATGAAATTACACACCGAAAAATACAAATAAATATGAAATAGTGCTTTGCAATATCAGTCTACTGTGCAGTGTATATTACTCAAATGTGCTACAAAATGTAAAAATGATATGTATATGGTTATTTACCACAAATAATGCTTTAAAAAACACCTGTGTTTTCATCTTCACATACGATTCTGTGCCTCCTTCGCACCATATACTGTACCATGCAATCCCATCACCACCAATCCAATGCTCTCATTTTCTTGTTTTGACCCAAACGTATTTCAGTCTAATGCGGCTTCCCCTTTAAAAGGGGTCTATTAACTATGACTGGTCTCTACTTCACCAACTCCTGAAAATCCAATCCATCTTCATCCTCAGCGATTAATGAGGGAAATATCTTAATACATTCTCTAATCTGGTGTTCCTCTCATTGCCTGTTGTGATGTGATCTCATCAGTTCCTCCCTATGTGTTACGTCACTCAATCACGTGACTTCAAATTCTGTCATGGCCCCCATTATCCTTTAAAAATCACATGTCTCATTCTCTAGTCAAACTAGATGACGAAGGTGTTCAAATACATTTATATGTAAATGTCAATGTGCTTCTGCAGTCCCTTGTATTTTATCATACATGTATGTCCTAGATTCCTGGAAATAGCATTTAAGTATTCATAAATGAAAGACCCTGAAACATAAAAACTCTCACTCATAACCAGTTTTTTTAAATCATTTTTGCCATGTAGTGCATATAATATCGGTGACTATTTTAGTGAAGGTATGTTTTGGGTTAAATTCCAGATCACCACCATTATATATTAAAAAGTGTGCATTCCTGTTCAGAAATGTAAAATATGTTAAACACACTACCTGCCAAGCAACATACTTGCAAATTTTCTATAATGCAGGGACATGTGGGGGTCAGTTAGAATATGAAGAAAAAATAAATGTGTCATATTAATATATTGCAGCAGGAGTTACAGTGAAGATGACCAAGAGTTCTTACCATATTTCTTATATGCCTTGGTAAATTAACAATAATTTGACCCAATACTGTTTATATATAAACTGTACAAAAAGACAGTGTTTGTGTTGCCATTAGCAGTTTGGTTCTTCCTTTACCTGCAATAGAAAAAATGACAACTGGAATCTGACAGCTAAAGGTTACCTGGATGTGTTAAAGTCCTCCAGGTTGCAATGTTTGTTAAAGGATAAGTCTAATTATAGTAAAAGCTACATTAGTCAACCTTATTTAGCCTTCTAACCTAAACTAACCTAGAACACCTCCCTTATCTCATCACGATAGCTATTTTCAACATTGACCACACCTGTGCAGTAAGTTAAGGTGACCAGATTTCAGATTTTCAAAGGGAACTCCAGAGACACCCTACTGCCCATGCCCACTTTCCACACCCCTCAATATTTAAACAATATGTGAATATTAACAATAGCCATAGGGTAATCTGCCTGGCTTTACAGTTAAAAAGTCAAGACATTGTGATAAAATTTGAGCATGACTAGGATTATGAAAGACCTGGGGTACCCTGGCACAGAATCCAGAAAAAAGTTCTGCCAACAATGGGCATGGCCAGATTGTGCATAATGTATATAGTGCAGGTGGTTTAGGTATACAGGTGGTAATGTAATGTAGATGGGTTCACTGTATATACATACACAACACTGTACTGTCACTTTCCTTTAGCCGGTTTGGGTACATAGGTAGTAATGTGGATGGGATCTCTGTACGCAGATGCGCCATTTTACTATCATCCACCCTCAGTAGATGGTTTGGGTACACAGGTAGTAATGTGGATGGGACCAGGGGTGGACTGGGCAGGGGGGCAATTGCCAGGTCGCACTGATGCCCTGTAAAAAGGCTGCGCTGCTTCCGCTGCAGACATGCCTCATGGAGCCATGGTCGGGACAGCTTACTGCCATTTCTCTTATTACTACATATCCACACAGTACAGATCACCACTATCTCAGTATCAGGGATTGCTGTCTACTGCCTGTACATTGGGACTAGAATCTCCGCCCCCTGTACCTCCCCCTACCTTGCTCCCCAGCAGTTTTCCAGCTGCTCTCCTGCAGGGCTAAGGAACATCCCCGAGGTGGAGCCTCCTGGCCACTACTTTTTGAGTGGGCGGGATGAGGATGTACCCGACCTCTGAGATCGTGCCTGCCTTGAAGAGGGTGGTGTTACAGTGAGCTGAGCAGAGTGAGGCAAGCAAGTGTGTCTGGAAATAAACTCAGCTAGTAGTATATTATGGATTAGGTTACAGGCACCTCTATGCTTGCTGAGTTACTGCAGCTTAGCATAGAAGTACTGTTAGCTGACAAATGGGAAAATGGTATCTCCTTTTACATGTAGCACTGTGAGAAATGGGCTCATTAAGGCTTGCCACTGCCCCCAGGTTTTCACTGCCCAATGTACTGTTCCCTCTCAAAACCCCCCTGGTGTGTGCCCTGGTGACATCCAGTCCTGTGCCTTGGTAACACCCAGTCCTGTGCCCTGATGATGCCCAGCCCTCTGCCCTACCCCGCACTGCCCCACTTACTACTACTAACTTCTGTACACTGCTCTACATCCTACTGACCTCTGTACACTGCTCTACATCCTACTGACCTCTGTACACTGCTCTACATCCTACTGACCTCTGTACACTGCTCTACATCCTACTGACCTCTGTACACTGCTCTACATGCTACTGGCCTCTGTACACTGCTCTAATTTCTACTGACCTTTATACATTGCCCTACTTACCACTGACCTCTGTACACTGCTCTACATCCTATTGACCTCTGTACACTGCCCCACCTACTACTAACCTCTGTACCCTACTCTACATCCTTCAGACCTCTGTACCCTGCTGTACATCCTACTAACCTCGGTACACTGCCCTACCTAATACTGACCTTTGTACACTGCGCTACCTGCTCCTGACCTCTGTACACTGTCCTACATTCTACTGACTTCTGTACAGTGCACTACTACTGACCTCTGTACAATGTCCTACATTCTACTGACCTCTGTACAATGCACTACTACTGACTTCTGTGCACTGTTCTACATTCTACTGCTATACATCCTACTGACCTCTGTACACTGTGCTACATATTATTTATCTCTGTACACTGCACTACCTACTACTGACCTCTGTACACTGCCCTACATACTGGTGACCTCTGCACACTGCACTACCTACTACTGACCTCTGCACACTGCCGTACATACTACTTATCTCTCTACACTGCTCTACATCCTACTGACTTCTGTACACTGTCCTACCTATTACTTGCCTCTGTACACTGCTTTACATTCTATTGACCTTTGTACACTACTCTACATCCTACTGACCTCTGTATACTGCTCTACACCCTAATCACCACTGTACACTGCTCTACATCCTACTGGCCTCTGCACGCTGCTCTACTTCCTACTGACCTTTGTACACTGCCCTACCTACAACTGATCTCTGTATACTGCTCTACATTCTACTGACCTCTGTACACTGCCCTACCTACTACTAACCTCTGTACACTGCTCTACATCTTTCTGACCTCTGTACCCTGCTGTACATTCTACTGACCCGGTATTGCGCTACCTGCTACTGACCTCTGTACACTGTCCTACATTCTACTGACCTCTGTACAGTGCACTAACTACTACTGATCTCTGTACACTGCTATGCATCCTACTGACCTCTGTACACTGTGCTACATACTGCTGATCTCTGTACACTGCATTACCTACTACTGTTCTCTGTACACTGCCTTACATACTGGTGACCTCTGTACACTGCCCTACATACTGGTGACCTCTGCACACTGCTCTACATCCTACTGACCTCTGTACACTGCATTACCTACTACTTACCTCTGTACACCGCTCTACATACTACTGACCTCTGTACACTGCTCTACATCCTACTGACCCCTGTGCACTTCTGTGCATTCTACTGACCTTTGTACACTGCTGTACATCCTACTGACCTCTGTACACTGCTGTACATCCTACTGACATCTGAACACCGCTGTACAGCCCACTGACCTCTGTACACTGCTGTACATTCTGCTGACTTCGTACACTGCCCTACATACTACTGACCTCTTTACACTGCTCTACATACTACTGACCTCTGTACATTGCTCTACATACTGCTGACCTCTGTACACTGACCTACAAACTACTTACCTCTGTACAATGCTGTACATCCTACTGACCTCTGTACACTGCCCTACAAACTACTGACATCTGAACACCGCTGTACAGCCCACTGACCTCTGTACACTGCTGTACATTCTGCTGACTTCGTACACTGCCCTACATACTACTGACCTCTTTACACTGCTCTACATACTACTGACCTCTGTACATTGCTCTACATACTGCTGACCTCTGTACACTGACCTACAAACTACTTACCTCTGTACAATGCTGTACATCCTACTGACCTCTGTACACTGCCCTACAAACTACTGACCTTTTGAACACTAACCTACATACTACTTACCTCTGAACACTGACCTAGATACTACTGACCTTTGTACAATGCAATACATACTACTGCTCTGTACACTGCCCTATATACTACTGACCTCTGTACAATGCTTTACATACTACTGCTCTGTACACTGCCCTACATACTACTGACCTCTGTATACTGCTATACAATCTACTGACCCCTGTACACTGCTCTACATCTTACTGACCCCTGTACAATGCTGCACATCCTACTGACCTCTGTACAATGCCCTAGAAAACTACTGACCTCTGTACTGTGCCTTACATACTACTGACCTCTGTACACTCCACTACCTACTACAGACCTCTGTACACAGCAGATTGCAGGTATAATGCCTGGAACCTGCAGTACACTGTCTGCCCATACCTCTGATATGGGCAGGAAGATACTGAATAGCAGGAACAGTCAACGGTATACGAGAGCGCTCATCAGAGCAGAAGGTAAATGTAGTTAATTCATTCACAGAACTCTGTGAATGAATAACTCGGCCATTCTGTTTTTAAATTCTGACAGCGGGTAAGTAAAAACAGGGAAAAGATCCCCTGCCTGCTGTCACAGGGTGAGGGGGGGGGGGGAGGAGGCAGGTACTGGTACATACTACATGTTCCACCCTAAATATGGGTGGAACATGTAAGATATTTCAAAGGTGAACTTACCCTTTAAGGGAAAGATGTCCAGCTAAAGTTGAAACCATGCAAAAATCTCACTATTTTTTGCAGAACAGGATGTGAACCAGTAGACCTTACACCTGTCTGGTGCCTGAGCTCAGGACTGATAATCGACAGCTCAGGAGTAGGGATGAGCCAACGGCCCCTGTTCATCAGGAGCCGAACTTCATTTATAGAAGCAATATTTCTCCTGCTTCCAAATATGACAGCTTCATTGGTTACTAAGGAAGTGGCAAGTGCCAGCTTCTGCTGATATCACCAGCACCATTGTCTTACATAGCCATGTTTGGGCGATGATATCCCTTCCCAAATGTGGCCATTGCCCATATTTAATGCAGTGACATTAAACAAATATAGCTATATATGGCCATATTATCTCAACACTATCCCTGCCCCTTCCCTTACTTAACTGATGATATCTCAGAGAGCCACTTATTGCTTAAGGCAGTTTCCAGATTCCAATAAGCCCCCTGCTTACAGACCCCACAACCACTGGACCCGCACTGTAGGGAAGGGGCCCGTGTCCTCATGAACATGGGGACAAGGTGCTTTACATGGTGAAACCCCCCCCCTCACCCCCCCCCTTTTCCTGGCCAACCAGGAAAGGGTGAGTTTAAGGGTGTTCTATGGACTTATAGGGGTCCATATATATTTTTTGCATGGGGTTCCCCCTTAAAATCCATACCAGACTGAAAGAATCTGGGGGAGGGACTCTACACAAATAGTTTTTGTTATTCATGCATGTATGTTATTCATGCTACAGCAAAAGTGACTTCTACAAAGAAAAAAAAATGATACAGTTTAGATTGCCGACAAATGAGATTTAATTGCCAGCTTCTAAAAAAAAAAAAGCAGCACACAGATCCCTCCAAAGGGACTTTTTTGTCAGCAATTAAAAAAAACTTTTTAATGTGTAATGTCAGTGCTGCTCTAGCACTTTTTGTACATCAAATAAATGTGTCCCTTTACATGCAGGATTAGGGCACCCCCAGGCATGTTATTTAAAGGAATAGGACATTTTTTCATTTTCACTTTAAGTATTTAAAAAAAATCACTGATACTAGCCAAATTGATTTTCTGGGGTTTTTTTTGTTCTACATTGGTACATGTTCCCCAGGGCTGTGCCCACTCCCCACCCCCTCTGCTATACTTTTGACAACCCTTTGCCAATTAGCCCAAATATGGTTCAGGTGAAGCTTCAAAGTTTTTTTTAAATTCACTTCCAGAGATGGGGTTTCCATGAGCTAGACAGCCCCGGCATTTTAACCTGGTGTCCTTGTGGGTTCAACCATTTTTATTTAATTTCTGAGCTCATGTGGGACATTCGGGCTAACAGACAGAATATACAGTAAGTAATATAATCAAGTAAACCTTGGAATGGGGGTCTGCACTATCATAACAGTTCAAGAGTAGATTTAGAGCCAGCATATTATTCTAGCCAGCATAATATTTCTACTTTTCCCACAGATGGATCTCACTAATATTTTTTATGTATTATTTGGAATCTGTAGTAAAGTTTAAACTATGTGATGGCTAGCCAAACCAATAATCTTTGCCATTGTTAATAAATTAATAATTAAATGTTTCCGGCCCATTAATCGCTGTGATGACTGCTGTATTGGTGACAGTTATTGTGAAAAGTATGGTAAATGTTTATTCTCACTTTCTGATCTGTGTGCTCATATAATGTAGATATGTAAGATGAGAAAGGTGGGAAATGTCTTATGTATGAAATCACAGACCTACACTTTTAGAATATGAAATATCTTTAGCTAGCTCACAAATTATTTGGAAAACATACAGTCTGAATCACAGTGGGTACTTTACTAGTAACTGTAAAAAAGTTCAGCAAAAGGATATTTCATTTTTTATTGTTTTTGTAGACTCAAAGCCAATGGCTTCTTTTACTTCTTCAAGACCACTAATGAGAGAGCTTTACACCTGACTTTCCATGCAAACCTATTTACTGTAGACATAATGGTGTTGCTTTACTAAAACTGGAGAGTGCAAAATCTCATGCAGCTATGCATATAACCCAATCAATCCATTTTTTTTGTCAAAGTTAGAAGCTGATTGGCTACCATGCACAGCTACACCAGATTTTGCACCCACCAGTTTTAGTAAATGAACAACCATGAAAGAGTTTGTGTGTGGTGGTGGTGGTAGGTGGGGTGGGGTTGTTGGGGGTGATTATCCCAGGCTGAAATTTTTAATTTATTTATTATTACAAAAAATTCAACAGGGTTTCACTGCTAGATCAGAGTACACATGGGACCAGAAACGAATAAAGGAAAACGTCGAGTAACCAAGGTCAGGTGGTGACTGAACTTCTGGGCTCCCACCAACATCTTTGAGACTTCTGTAGTTGATTATGGTCCACTTTGTCTGCTTTGCAATTCACAAAGCTCAGTATGAGACAACACCAGGGTAGTCTAACTACCCTCTTTCATGGTTGAAGAAAGCACACTGTAAATAACTAAATCATAGGCGTGCGCAGCCTATTGCATTAGGGTGTGCACCCTTAAGCTCAAACAGACATGCATGTGTATGTGCCTACATATATATGACCCCGGCACATTGATCTCCCTGCCGGCACAGTGAAAGAGAAGAGCATAAACACTTTTCTTATGGCAGAGCAGGTAAGAGGGAGATCTTTACCATGTTTCTGCTGCTACACAGAGCGATAACTCTAATGTGCATGGGGTGATTAGGGTGTGCCTGGGCACACCCGGCACACCCTGTGCGCACGCCTATGAACTAAATGATTAAATTAGGAGAAAGCTGCAGCAAGTGTTCCATAAAGCGCTTAGACTCTGGTATACTTCTCCATAACAGTGGAAGAAATAGGAGCTTTATCTTGATAATTTGAAAAGCCTCTGTAACTGGGTTATGGTATGTAACCCAGTTACAGAGGCTGTTCAAATTATCAAGATTACAAGCTTTGCTGCAGCTTTTACCTATCTCCATCCCAGGAGTTATTCCTAGCTGCTAAGACTTCTAGGACAGTAAATAATTACCCCATATAGGTTCTCAGCAGGTGCCTGATCTTTTCTGTTGTTTCAAGAATAGAGGAGGATGGACTGTTATATAATGTGATGCTGCTGCAGCTGAAGTAGAACCACCATCACAGCAACAGGGGCAAAGGAAGACATTTCTTTGGATGGCAGTCTGGAAGATCCATGATTCATTGGTGGGTTTTAAGCTTTGCCCACCATCTGATTAGAAGCAGGGAAACAGTTGAGGGTGAAGTTCTTGGCTTGAGATCCACGTGGTGTGAATGAGGTGCTCAGGGAAGTGCGGTGTGTGCCAGCAGTTGTGGTGCTAGGTGCCCAGGAGTAAAGGGCCTCAGGTGCCTCCCATTACTTGGGAGTAGTGCCTCGGGTGCGTGTATGCTAGAAAACTCAAAACCGCATATGCTGTTCTGTTGCCTGCCTGCTGAAAATTGGGGAGGCTGACTGCTACAGAGACCACATGCTTTACCATATGCTGCTGCTGGGAGAAAGCAACTGCTGTCCAGTGTTCCAGGCAGATATCATACTGTCCAGTGTTCCACTGATCCAGAGATGTTTTTGTGGTTGTTCAGAGAGAAAGGACTACCTGTTAAAGCTGCAGAAAGCTGGCCTGAGAGCAAGGACCCTTTTGGTGGCAACTTAGGACAAAGACCAGCATCATCAGTGGTGAGATTTCTCTTGGCCACTATCCTGCTTATTGAATTAGGCTCCACACCTTAAGGACCACAATGCTGGCAGGCCTCTAGCTGTTCATGCATTAGTTAGTGCTCTAGGTAGGCCCTTGTATCTTAAGATATGTCACCTTGTTAGCTTTATGGTCCTAGCAGTTAGCAGTTATTACCTTCATGATCATACATCTGATTACTGCTGCCTATTGTGTATGTTGTTGTCTAACTCACACTTTTCCTTCTGCAGTGCTTTGCCTTTTAAATAAAGCCCATTTAAAACAGTTAACAGGTGTATCAGTGTTCTTGGGTCTAGGTGAGGGTGGGTCATCAAAGGTGCAGGGCAGAGGGACCAGCGGCTCCTTTGGGATGGCGCTACATAGGGAATGGAAAGCTATAAAAAATAATGGTGCCCAAAGTTTGGCTTTTGAGTCTCATTTTTAAGAGGATCTGAAAATAGGAGTAGTGACTGTTCGATAAGGTGTAGCTATATTAACTTTAAATAACCAATTATACAATTAAACAATTACTGTATATGTAAAACACAAATAATAGAACATTGAGCCTGCTTGAAGTGAACATTTTCTGCTCCTTTAGCTAATAGACTGCTATACCTCTGCTTTTTATTAGGGTTGGGCGAATGGTTCGGCCCGAGCATGAGTTTGAGCCGAAAATTTACCTGTTTGGCCGTTCACCCTGAATTTGCAGGGTGTTCGCCCCGCTGAAAACCCTCACAAAGCTCAGTATGAGACAGTTGTTAAGGACCGGGGGCCGGGAAGCTGGCCACGACGTCCTTAACAACTGATGAGTCATCGGCTGTCAATGGGCTTCCTCAGTGACAGCTGAATAAAGAAAAGTGACGGTTTAAAAAAAAAAAAAAACTGCATGCGGTACCCCCCAAGTCCATACCGAAGGGTGTGGTATGGATTTTAAGGGGACCTCATGCTAAAATAAAAAAAATAAATCAATCAATGTCCCCAGATGTAAATCCAACATCGATCACGACGTCCAGTGCACCCTAAAAAAGATAAAAAGACTCTCTGCCCTTAAGGAAGGCTGACCGCAGAATGCTTGCTCTGCCAGGCATCAACATGGTGACAATGTGCTTTGGGGTGGGGGGGCAAGCCCTCTCTGCTCCAAAGCACCCCCCCCATGTTAAAGGCATATGGCCTGGTATGGTTCAGGAGGGGGGGGCGCTCGCTCATCCCCCCCTTTCCTGGCCTGATAGGCTGCATACTCCGATAAGGGTCTAGTATGGATTTTGGGGGGGAACCCACATAGTTTTTTTGCTGGTGTGGCGGGCGGCTCGATTGATGATATTTTTACATCAAGGGACACTTTTTTTATTTTTTAAATAAATGATTTACCAAAGACTTGTCTTTATGTACCCGATACCCATTCACATAGGGGGCAGGATCTGGGGACCCTCTTGTTAAAGGGGGCATCCAGATTCCAATAAGCCCTCCGTCTGCAGACCCTAACAACCACAGCCCAGGGTTGTTGGGAAGAGACCCTTGCCCCATCAACAAAGCACCCTCCATGTTGAGGGCATGTGGCATGGTATGGTTCAGGAGGGGGGGCGCTCACTCATCCCCCCCTTCCCTGACCTACTAGGCTGCATGCCCAGATAAAGGTCTGGTATGAATTTTGTGGGGGTCCCATGCCGTTTTTTTTTTAAATATGTTGGCGTGGGATTCACCTGGTGGGGGGGGCCTGAGACCCCATGCCGTTTTTGTCTTTAATTTTTAATAGCCGGGTGTCTGCAATTGCAACCATGAGTCATTTTAAATTGGATCTGACTAATTTTTTTTTCTTTAGAAATGTAATTGCTACAGATGCGTTCCTTTACAGGCAGACCAAGGGGACCCCCAGGCACTATATTTAAAGGAATTTTTCATTTTTATTGTTTCACTTTAAGCATCATTAAAATCACTGCTCCTAAAAAAACGATCATTTAAAAAAAAATGTTTGCATTGATACATGTCCCCCAGGGCAGTACCCAGACCCCCGTACCTTTTGTATGCGTAATTATAAGCCCTCAAAATGGGCACTTTTGATTTCTCCTGTTCAGCTCCTATAGACTTCAATGGGGTTCGCTGTTCAGGTTAGAACATTTCCCCTCTTTTTCCGAAGTTCTGCTGCAAACTGAACAGGGGGTTGTTCAGCCCATCTCTACTTCTTATATATTACTTAGTTTCCTGTCAGCTCATTAGCTATCAACAGTGGAGCAAGAGTTCTGTCTTAACCTCCCTGGCGGTATTCCCGAGTCTGGCTCGGGGTGAAATTTCAGAACCAAAAGCGGTAACCCCGAGCCAGACTCAGGATCGCAACGCAGGATCCAGGAAGAGCTTACTTACCTTGTCCCCTGGATCCTGCAATGTCTCCTCGCAGTGGCTCGTCCTTCACCCGATTCATCACGGAGCCGAGCTCCGTTCCCTGCGAGCGTTGCGACGCACACGGGGACGGAGAACGGCGCCAAATTCAAAAAGTGAAACACACACAATACATACAGTATACTGTAATCTTACAGATTACATTATTGTATGAAATTATTTCACATCCCTTTTGTCCGTGGTTTGTCCCGTGCCCTGCCTGCAGTTTTATATTATAAAAACTGTTCTTTCTGCCTGGAAACTGGAGATTATCCATAGCAACCAAAACCGTCCCTATACATCAAAAGCGGTTTCAGACCAGCTAGAAAACAGCGATAATAAATTAGAATCACTTGCAGAATTGAGCGATAGTGATTTGTGGGAGATCCGTCATCAAAAACTGAAAAGTAATGACAGTGACAATTCTGCAACTGAGCAAATTTCAGTGTTTTTGATTTGATTAGATTATTGAATAATTTTTATTATTATTATATTATTATTTGGTATAATTATTTATAGTTATTTATTATATTATAATTTATGATTTCGTGTTTCAAACTTTATCATACCCGGGATGTCTACTAGACTCTGGTTTGGACAGATTTAAGTGAGTTATTCCTAAAAATTACAGGCCTACAATATAAAACGCCAAATTTCCATGCAAAATAATTGTACCGCTTTGAGCATCAAAAATCTGAAATAATCATACCACCAGGGAGGTTAAAGACCAGCCACTTATTACGCTCAGACCTTCCCATACGTACATTCACTGGTGACTCAGAGGATCCTCACTCATCCTCATCCATTCAATACTACCCATATGAACCTTACTAATCTTACTCACACCCTAAATGTATTTTAAAGATGTTGTAACCCTTACATATACCCAGTGAAGTGACTGGCCTCAGGTGATACACAGAGATGAAACACATTCTACTACATACGTTTATCTTCTTTTCTCTACAGCCGTTCAAAGTCCAGAATTTATAAACTTGTCTGAGATGTCACAATTTTTCTCTTGGTGTCAGGAAAACTTGTCAGAAAAGATTCATTCTGATAGCAGAGGAATAAAGCAGCAAACAGAAATAACACTTAGGGGTTGATTTACTAAAAGTAACTATAGTGTGCATTTTGCAAAGTGCAGTTGCTCCAGAACTTAGTAAATGAGGTAAAGCTTCACCTTGCAAAGAGGACCCAATCACGTGCAAGGAAAATAAAAAAAACAGCATTTTTGCTTGCACATGATTGGATGATGGAAGTCAGAAGAGCTTCTGCTCATTTACTAAGCTCTGGAGCAACTGCACTTTGCAAAGTGCACAGCCTATTTTACTTTAGTAAATCAACCCCTTAGTGTTCTTAATTTCAGATAAGTACACACTATAGAAGGACATCCTGTGTTCATGTTTAATGCCTTCTTTCCTCTACCATACCTTCAACTATTTTTGCTGCCCATCTCTGTACTCATTCCGTTCTATCAATTTTGTTTGTAAGTAAGGTCTCTTGACCTGAATACAGTATTTTAAATGAGATTTAATCAAAGTTATATTGATGCACCCCAAAATTGCATTTGCTTTCCCCATCCCCAACCCCATCAATCACTTGCAACAGCATTATTTATAACTGATATTTATAAATTCTGTGCAGAAGATAAGCAATATACCATAATCCACATATGTATAATTTATTTTAACTAATACTTTGACTCAAGTATAATTAAGAAAATGCTTTGAAATGTAAAGTACAATAATTCTATATTCAGATATTCTTTAGAATCCATGATTTTCATACTGATATCTCTGTGTTTTATATTACTTTAAACATCGACATATGCAGAGGCCTAAAAGGTTCAGGCAGACACAGATGGTTGTATCTTTTAGTCCAAATTAATTATGTTGCCTTGGAAACTATTTATTGCTTATGCTGTATGTGACCGCCTAGTCCATTTTAAAGGAATACATTTTAAAAAGAATCATATAGGAGTTAGTAATATATAAATTGTAGTGCTGGCCCTGTGGGGTTGCTACGTGTTACAGTATCCACACATTTCACCCTGCTGGTCAGACATCCATTGTAAGCATGCCTCTTCAGACAATGAACAGTCTCTTGCTTGTTTTTGTTGTTTTTATTAGGGGATTGAACTTGGTTGGGGAAAAGGGACATGGGATGCTCATAGGATGAATAGTTCTTAGTAGAATAAAAGTAATTGCGTCAACACTTCTTAGTCGAATAAAAGTAGTTGCGTGTATACTTTTCTTTTTTTTAAAATCAGAAATAAAGTTTATTGAGTATAAACAGCAATACGGGAGATTATATTCAGAAAACATGGTACAATCAGCACTAAATGGAAAACAAAACTAAACAAACAGACAGGAAAAAAATGTCTGACATACTGTAGTGACAGTGATATTAGTAGATGCTGCCATGCGCAAGTAAGGCTAGATATTATACATTTATAGTGGCTACAGGTAGTGGAACCACGTAGTAAGCAGGCGTAGCGAGCTAGCTTAAAAAGCATTAAACCTTAGAATCATCCACCCACCTATCCCAAATCTTGTGAAATTTACCTGGGCATCCTCGATGCAGGTAGAGGACCCTTTTGTAGGGGAGGGTAAGGTTGACAGCCCTTTTCCATTGTTGTATGGTAGGGGAAGTAGCTCTAAGCCACAACCGGGCTATCTGCATTCTAGCTGTGAATAGGGTTTCCTGTAGGAATGTCGACAAGTATTTCTCCTCCTCAGAAATGGGGAGGAGGCTAAGTAGACATTGGCACGGGCATAGTGTCAGAGGAGAGCCCATACAGTCATGGAGAAATTTGACAACTTGAGACCAGTATTGTTGGATAGGTGGGCAGGTCCAAATTAGGTGGTAAAAAGTGCTGTCTGCGTCTCCGCATCTGGGGCATGTTGAGTTGGCGTTTTGCTTATACTTGCATAGGCGAGAGGGAGTGAGGTATGATCTGTGAAAGATATAGAGGTGAGTAAGGCGATCAGAGAGTTTGGGGGATACCTTTTTGCAGGAATCTAATATTTACCTCTATTCCTCATCTTCCATCCCCCCCCCCCAGGTCCTCCTCCCATTTAGATTTTAGTTGGTATGCATGTGCGGCGGCCGATGGCAGAAGAAGTTGATTGTATAGTATGGAGATTAGTTTTTCAGGGTCCTCAACCGAGGACCACTTCCACCAGAGTCCCTGATTCTAGAATAGGGATTGAGGCGCTGAATTGGGACTGGAGGGCATGCCGGACCTGGGGGAAGCGGAAGAACATGTGGTTGGGGAGGTCAAACTCTTCCTTGAGGGCTTGGAATGTCTTTACTGCACCCCCAGCAATGAGTTGGGACAAGTATATAACTCTCTTAGCTACCCACATCTTATGATCGGGGATGGTCATCATCAGTTGAGGGTTATCCCAGATCGGCATGTAGGCATGCAGGGGGGCGGCCCCGGTAATGGTTTGTGCTAGCTGCCAAATTTTGCTTTGGTGGGTCAACATAAGGTGTCTATTACCTGAGTGGGGGGAACCCTGATGGTTGCAGAAAAGTATCTGGAAGGGGTGGGCCACAACATCGGAAGCTGACGTGCATACCAGAGTAGAATAGCGGAGCTTGTCATGTTGGTTGAGGTAGAAGAGGTGGGATAGTTGGGAAGCTATGTAGTACAATGCTAGATCGGGGAGGGCTGCGCCCCCCAAATATACGGGGCGCTTTAGAATCCGCCATGACAGCTTGTGCCGAGAGGAGCCCCACACAAACGTGTTGAGAATGGATTCCATGGATCTGAATACTTGGGCAGGAATGTATAGGGGGGAGTGCCAGAATAGATAGTTTGGGAAGAAGAATCATTTTAATTAAGTTGGTGTGGCCCATCACTCCGAGGGGGAGTCTGGACCATACTTGGGTTTTGTGTTTGAGAAGGTTATACATTGGTTCTATGTTAAGGTGTGCATATTCAGTGAGGGAACGTGAGCACTGTATGCCCAAATATTTGAATGTGCTGGTCCTCACCAGGGGGAGAGCCTCCTGTTCAGCTGTGAGAGATCTATGGGGAGGAGAGATCTATGGGGAGGATTTGAGATTTAGTCCAATTAATTTGCAGTCCTGAAAAGGTGCCAAACCTCTGGATCAGGTGTAGGGCCGCTGTCAAGGAAGGGCCCGCGTCCTCTAGATAGAGAAGCATATCATCTGCATAGAGGCTGAACACTTTGGTCACCTGTCCCAAGCGGAGGCCCTTGATGTCAGAATGCGCCCTGATGGCAATGGCTAGAGGTTCTACGGCTAGTGCATATAACAGAGGGGATATGGGCATCCCTGACGGGTACCACGGGTCAGAGGAAAGGGATCGGATGTCTTGCCATTGACTTGGATCAGGGCGGTGGGAGCCTGGTAAAGGAGCTGGAGCCACCTGATGAATCTAGGGCCGAAGTCGAATCTATGAAGACATTCCCACAGGTAGCCCCACTCCACAGAATCAAATGCCTTTGCGGCATCCAGGCTAACCACCACCCTGGACCAAACATTGTCGTGTGTGGCTTGAAGGTTCATAAACAATCTCCTGAGATTAAATGCTGTGTTTTTATTGGGCATAAAACCGGTCTGATCGGCATGGATGAGTCTGAGTATCACTTTGTTGAGTCTTAGGGCAAGAATCTTGGCCAGTATTTTAACATCTAATTGTAAGAGGGAGATGGGGGCGATACGATTTAGGGTATAGGGGGTCTTTCCCTGGCTTCGGGATGAGGACAATAAGGGCTTCACCCATGGAGCATGGGAGAATGCCAGAGTAGAAAATATGGGAATATAGCGCCTGCAGTTTGGGGAGGAGGACCTCTTGGAATTGGGAATAAAACTCCAGGGGGAGACCGTCTAAGCCGGGAGTTTTGGATGCCGGTAGGCTCGCTATCGCTTCCATTATACATTCCTTGGTTATGGGCGCTTCGAGGAGCTCTATTTGGGGGTCCGTGAGGGAAGGAAAGTCAATGTTTTGCAGAAATGAGTGTACTTCATTCGGGGAATAGTTGGTCTTTGAGGTGTACAGGTCAGAATAGAATCGTCTGAACTCTTGAGCTACCTGTGCAGGGTCTGTGAGCGTGGATCCAGACTCCGCGCGGAGCTGAACCACCACAGGGGGGCTGTGATTCAAGTGAGCCATGTACTGCTCAAAAGTTTTTTGTTTGCTGAAGAATATGCCCCTTTTTAAGCTTTTTCGAAGTGTAGGTGGTCTGTGAGCCTGGAGTGTAGGCAGAGTTGAGCGCAGTTAGAGGGTGAGGGGTCTGCAAGAAAAGCCCACTCTTTCCTCAGCCTGCTGCAGGACCAGTTTAGAGGAGGCCTTATGTCTGATCACCTTATAGTAGGGATTGAACGGGCATGCAATTTAAATGCCTCCCACACCATCCCAAATGAGACCGACCCCGCATTGGAGAGAAAGTAATGGGTGCACTCATGCTGAATGGCCTTCAAGTCCGTGAGGACTGTGAGCCAGAATGGGTTTAGTCTCCACATGTGGGTCGGGGGGGGTGGAGGGCAGGCGAAGGGTGATCCAATTGGGTGAGTGATCTGATAAAACCCTAGCCCCGAACCCCGCTTCAAGGAGGTCCGGGACCAGGGTAGGGAAGAGCAGTATCATATCTATGCGAGACATAGCGGCTTGTGAAGGAGTGAAGCAGGAAAACGCGGTTGTGGTAGGGTGTTTGAGTCTCCAGGTGTCTGTCATGGCAAACTCCAGAAGGAATCCCCCAAATCGAGTCAGTGCGGGCTGAGCGGACACTGTGTTGGGCGGGTGAAGCCTGTCAAGGAGGGGATCTATGACCATATTGAAGTCCCCTATCCATATGGCGGGTACTGCATGATGTTGGGTCATGAAAGCCAAGCCTTCTTTGAGAGCAGCGAATTGGAATGGTGGGGGGATATAAAAGGCTAGGATGAGTACCTCAAGTTCCCCTATGGTGGCATGTAGGAAGAGAAACCTGCCCTGCCGATCCAACCGCAGATTGTGGAGTTGAAATTGGGCCGATTTGGTGATAAGGATAGCAACACCTCTTGAGTTGTTGGTGTATGGGGCCTGGTACACCCAGCCCACCCAGGGTTTTTTGAGTGCCAGTTATGTGGGTCTCTACTAGAACAGATATGTCCGCTCGTAGTTGTTTAAGGTGGGAGAGAATGGCAAGCCGTTTGGGTTTGGCCCTTAGTCCTCTCACATTCCATGTGACTAGTTTAAGATGTGCCATATTATCAGTGGTGTTAGTTGGGCGTGCAGCCAGATCGGAGGGGGTAATCTGCTCCCACATCTACACACAACCAAGTCCCCGCACACATAAACGTATATTAGGACAGAAGTCCTGCATCCCACTATGTATTGGAGCCCTGCAGGTGGGACAAAGAAAGCAGTGAAGCGTCTGTGGCAGACCTGCAGGGAGCCCTACCGGAGGAGGATTAAACAAACACAAGCCATGGCAGACAGCATTATATACATTACAGTGGAAAGCATGTCAGGTATTGTCACAGAAAAAAAAAAAACACATAAACTCTGGACCAGCGTGGCATAACAAACTTGCGGCGGTCCTCCACAGCCGTGGGGACTGCTACTGGCCAGGGAAACAGTTCTTGGGGGAACAGCGAGGTGCACCATTGTCGGCAGGAAAGAGGAAGATAAGCATGAAGATGCAACTGAGTTCTGGTGCAAGCCTGACTGTCCCTGGAGGCGAATCAAAGTTATCAGAAGTGCATTGCAGTGCTAGGGAGTCTAGCATCTGAGCATTTGGAGAAGTGCAAATATAGCGCTCCTAGGTGGCTGGATACGGATAGCTTGTGGGGGCATTATACAGTAGTTGGGGGATCGTGCGTGACAACATGTCTGATGTATAGCAAGCCAGGGGAGAGGCACAGTGAAAGATGGGAGGAGGGAAATCAAGGGATAGGCCACGGCCAACTCATGGTTTACAAGGGTGGCATCAGAGACGAAGGGATCCCAGTCCTGCAATATTCTTCTGTGGATAAGTAAAGCCGGGAAGTTATGACGTTGCAGCTGCATCTTGCCTCTCCAGCCATGAGATGACCGCGGAGGGATCCTCAAAGAAGTGAGCCTTACGATCCCGGATCACTCGAAGGTGTGCTGGGAACAACATGACGTAGGGTAGGTGGTGATTGCACAGTTGTCGCTTAGCATCAGAAAACTGTGACCATTTTTTCCAGACCTCGGCCGCGAAGTCTGCGTATACCATGATGTGTGTGTTGTCAAATGGTATGTTGCAGTTTTCATGGGTGAGGAGTAGAATTGCATCTCTGTCCCGGTAATTCAGGAACTTCGCAATGAAGGTTCGTGGGGGGGCTCCAGGCGGCGGGGGCCTCGCAGCCAACCGGTGCGCCCTCTCCACCACGAACGTAGATGAGAATGCCTCTCTGCCATAGTTAGTGATGAGGAGATTCTCTAGAAACATGGGGGGGTCCGATCCCTCTGACCTCTCTGGCAGTCCCACAAAGCAAAGATTGCAACGGTGGAGTCTGTTCTCCATGTCGTCCTGCTTACTTAGGACGACATTCAGTTGGTACTGGAGCCGTTCGGTGGTGACCTGCAGCGGTGGGACATCGTCCTTCACCAGTCCTATCCTGCGCTCCGTTTGAGACACTCTCTCCCGCAATTTATGTATATCTTGGCGGATTAGGGAGATGTCAACTTTGACTTCCTCAATTTTTGAGTTAAGAGGCGTCTGGTAGAGAGAAACAGCTTTGTGGATGCGTGCTGTATCTCCAGAGAGCGGGGCCTCCTCCACAGCCGAGGGCGCGGCGCCATCTTCTCCTGCTGAGTCCCGCTTCTGGTGACGGTATTTGTCAAGCTTTGCCAGCACTCCCGGGGCTCGTTTTGGCGGCGACATGAGTTCGGGAGGTTCGCTGCTTGGTATGGGTGCTGTGTGCCGAGTTGGAGGATAGTTTAGTCCCACAGGATCGGGTTAGAGGATAATATGCAGCCGGAGCTCTCACTCTGCACTCCCCACGCCATGCAGCTTCAGGCCATGCCCCCTGTGTATATTTCTTAGTAGAATAAAAGATGGTTGACTCTAAACTTGACAGTCTCCTCCTCAGCATATCTCCTCCAGCACACTACTTTGGATCACTAACTTCAATTCTCCTCCAGCACACTACTTTGGATCACTAACTTCACTTCTCCTCCAGCACACTACTTTGGGGCACTTGCTTCACTGTCCAAATTTAGTCTCCTGTCACACCATTAGCACATGACTAGGCCTCACTCTGAATAAGTTCTAGTGTCTTTCCTTGATAGCCCTTTGCAGGCCAGGGTCTGCAGTACCCCTTTGTGGTTGCAACCAATTTTATTGAGAAGAATATATGTACTTGCTGGACTACTGATCCTAGCAAGTCCGACTGCAAATCCTGCCCACCCTCCTGGCTGCAACGACTTGACACATAGCACCCACAGTCTCTCCCTCTGACTCTACATCCAACTTCTGGCATGTCTCTTCCAGAGCTTTCCACTGTGCTTTCCACTCACCGACACCCGGCCTGGATCCCTCCTGAATGATTTTCTCCGGACATGCTCCCAACTGTCTCTTCCAGCTCCTGTTCCAGGACACCTCTCTATGACTGTGTAAAGAGAGGCGCTCCCTCCCAGCTCCCGAGCTCCCTGCCTGAGGTACACCCCCCCCAGAAAGGGGGTTTCCTCAGGCACAACAGTCTAACACTCCATCATTAAGTTCACTCAGCCGACAACTCCTCCCCCAGCAGGCTGACCATGGGTATATGTAGGAGGCCTGCCCCCTGCCAATCCTAGTTGGGGATTTGTCAGGGCTCCCACATGCACCCCATGTCACTCCAGCTCTCTGCTCTGCCCCTTTTCCAGAATCTTCACCCTGGAAACAGAGGAGGCGCCCAAGAGCTGAAGCACATGTCAGTCACCTACTGCTATACTAAACCACTCCCCTGCCCCCAGATCAAAACAAACAGGCCTAGCATAGGCCTGTCTAAATTTACCTGCGCTGACAGCTTACACAAAACCTAAACCTAGCACCTACCTAAGGTAGAGGGTGCTACAAAATTATCAAATAATATTAAACATATGTACTTACAACGAATTATGTAATAAATAATTTGTAACTATCAAATACTTATAATACTGTAATGCATACATTACATAATCTAGTAATAGAAATCGACTGATGTGCACAAAGTTTTGAAAGGGCTTTGGGGAATTTAAATACAAAAAAGTTTAAAGCCAAACTCCAGCAAATATATTTTTAATCTGGATTAGAGCTGGACAAGATTAGAAACTTTGTCAAATTTTATTTCTGACTGGATCCATTCAGACCTGGGAAGTCTGTTGCAGAGCATTAACGGATGCATGTTTTAATGCCTTAACATGTACTGTATTGAGGCAGCCCACTGAAATGAAGCACCAAAATGCATGGAAACAATGGACAAGCACCTTTTTTTCTGACACAGCATATCGAGTAGATATAGTAATGCAATCAGGTATTTTAGTGCACTGCAATGTATGTGCATTGGAGGCACAATGCCTTAGGCCTCGTACACACGATTGGATTTTCCGCAGACAAAACCATGGACTTTTGTCCGAAGGGCTTTGGCCCCAAACTTGTCTTGCATACAAACGGCACACAATTGTCAGACAACAAACACGAACGTAGTGACGTACTACGTGGTTTTTCAGCTCTTTAGTGCCACCCTTTGGGTTCCTTCTGCTAATTTCGTTTTAGTAGAAGTTTGGTGAGTGCTGATTTGTGCTTTTTATTTCGTGCTTTTCATTTCGCGCTTTTCATTTCGAGCTTTTTGTTTAGTTTCTGAAGGGCCGTTCGTCAACCAGCCATGTTATGGAATCGGAGGAGATAACGTGTTATTTATTATTGGCCTTGGAGTTATTGCTTTGACCCAAGTCCAGTCCAGGAACAGGAGGAGGAGGATTTCTTGGACCAAAAATCGGTTGCTTTATTAATCATGACCAATTATGTCATATACCTTTGCTGTGGGAGCTCCAGGAGAATAATCCAGATGATTTTCGTAATTATCTCCAGATGACGGACCCCTGCTTTCACCAACTCTTGGCATTGTTGACCCCCTATATTAAGAAGCAGGACACATGCATTAGGCTTTTATTTTATTTTTAGGTTGAATAATGATTTGATTTGGTATATTTTCTATATTTTTGGATGCATAGAATGAACTTATTGGTTAAGTTCTATTGGCAGATAGTATGTCTAATTTTATTTTTTTAAATTTTTTTAATGCACAATAAAATAATTGTGGAGAATAATACTTGGCTATGTGTTTTGCTTCAAATTACAGTTTGGGCGTAGGTGGTTACATTTTAAAAAATACAATGCAAAATTTACAAGGGACACCAACATAGTTGTATATTTGATCTTAAAAACTACGGGATAATGATGTTGTGGTAACTTGCCCCCCCAAAAAAAAAAAAAATAAATAACAAGCATAATAATATTATTCTTGATATCACTAGAAAAAAAAGCCTTTGAAAATTCGTTTGCCATAACTCCATCAGCATCACCAGCAAAGCAGCTTCATTATTATCCCATTAAAAAAGAAGAGAATTGTGTGCTGCATTTCGAGATTTCATAACTTGCCACGTCACGAATGTTAATTCTCCATTAAGAAACGCTAGTTTACAAGACTGACCACTTCCAGCTCATCCTTGCTTCCGAGCATGCTTGTTTGTACTTTGGACTTTTGTCTGATGGACTTGTGTACACACGATCAGAAAATCCAACAACAGACATTTGTTCGTGGAAAATTTTAAAGCCTGCCATCCAACATTTGTCCGTGGAAAAATCCGACAACAATTGTCCGATGGAGCGTACAAACAGTCAGATTTTCCGCCAGAAGCCTGTCTTCACACAATTCCTGTTGGAAAATCCGATTGTGTTTGTGTACGAGGCTTTAGTGTGTTGGAGGCCATTGAAAATGAATGGCACTGTAATGGTGTGTTGTGATAATGTGGGCATTAATGCAACACATCCAACAGAAGTAACCAGGCTCACTTTTTTGATTCTCCACTACATCCTGTGACAATGAAACCCTGTCACACCCTGGAACACCTGTAAAAAAAAACTACTTCATTCTAAATACTAATATGATTATATTTGTTGCACAGCCACAAAGTAAGACTTTATTTGGATTATTGTGTTTTGCTTCTAGAAAATTGAGATGATTCTACTTTAACAAATGGAATTTAGGAAATGAAGACCCTCTGTGTTACCACAAGGGGGAGCCCCTAGCAAAACGGGATTCACAGTTTTCTTGGAATTTCCTGGAATTGCTATAAATATTCATATATTCTTAAAACGGTAGTAAATCACATTCAGATAAAATTTTTAAAAATCTGGCCCCCGGGTAGTTTAAGTCATAATGTCCCAGTGAAAACGAAGCCCTCGTGCTGCCAATGCTGAAAGCTCTTCCATCTTCACCTGGTCTTCTTTCTGGGTTTGAGGGCTTCGGCGACCTGATTGGCTGAGCCGGCGGTGACGTCACTCCTGCGCATGCATGTGGGAGTTGCTGTTTATGTCTCTGGAGGAACGGCACTGGTATGCTGTTCCTTCAGAGCGCATGCGCCGGACACATCACCGGCTGCATCTAAAGTAAATTTCTCCTAAAAGGTGCACATTTAGGTGGTATTTACAGTACCTACAGGTAAGCCTTATTATAGGATTACCTATGGGTAAAAATTATATATGGGATTTTACTCCCACTTAAAGAAGCAGTAACTCAGGTTTAAAACATACCTGGCCAACCCCTGTAATTGCAGGTGCTATAGAGAAATACATCCTGAAAGTTTACAGCAGAAAGCACTTTGTTTTATTTCAGTAGTTTATACCACCCGGCTTCCTTCTCTCAGCAGTAATTTGTCCACCTGCCTGCATTTTGGAGTGCTGAGACCTGACTTATACAACTTCACTGCAGTTGTTGCTGTAAACATTGAGGATGGATTGTTCCACATTGCCTGCTGCAATAGAAGTTAGTAAGGACATGTTTTAAAATGTATTTACTTGTTGTTAAGAATATATTCAAAGTGTGGTGCTATTTGCTCTGTGTATAAACACAAAAATCCTAAACGTTAAGTGACATCAAAACATTACAATGTGAACAAGGAAGATGCCACGTGAGCATGTGTGACAGTGACTGGTGGACAAGATAGTGATACATGTATGTGTTCAATTCAAATAACATCAGAGACGATATCATATATAAAGTCCATATCACAACGGATAAAATATGAAAAGCAAGAAAAAGTCTGTGATAACAGTGCATAGGCGATGATAAACAGGTGTTTTCTTGTACGTGCAGAAGGATTATTTAGACCCGGCAGCCTGGTAGATAAATGGACCATGGAAAACCAGAGGTGCATGGAAGGTTGAAAACAGTGCCAGGACCATCACCGGAAATTATAGAGGCTTACCAGAAGTAGTGGCCTAAAATAGCATATGCCATACAGGTCAAAAAAGCTTGATGACCAACAGAAGACGACTTTTTTAGTTGAAACATGTCGGGTGGACCCCTCACGACTGCCGCTACACGATTTACATGCTATTTTCATCTTCTAAAAATGTGAGTTTGTTTTTTATTGTTAATTTTTAAATAAATCCAAGTTTAAACGTTATCACACTATGTGAGTGTTTTCATCCCTCACATGCAACACGAATCTTTCGCTTGGTCTATGGTGGTACATCTACTAATGAGGAAGCCGTGCTGACCATTTCCCCCCCCCCGTTTTGTGTGGTGATGACATCTGACCAGATAACACATCTAGACCTGTTGGTCATCAAGCTTTTTTGACCTGTATGGCATATGCTATTTCAGGCCACTTCTTCTGGTAAGCCTCTATAATTTCCGGTGATGGTCCTGGCACTGTTTTCAACCTTCCGTGCACCTCTGGTTTTCCATGGTCCATTTATCTACCAGGCTGCCGGGTCTAAATAATCCTTCTGCACGTACAAGAAAACACCTGTTTATCATCGCCTATGCACTGTTATCACAGACTTTTTCTTGCTTTTCATATTTTATCCGTTGTGATATGGACTTTATATATGATATCGTCTCTGATGTTATTTGAATTGAACACATACATGTATCACTATCTTGTCCACCAGTCACTGTCACACATGCTCACGTGGCATCTTCCTTGTTCACATTGTAATGTTTTGATGTCACTTAACGTTTAGGATTTTTGTGTTTATACACAGAGCAAATAGCGCCACACTTTGAATTTTTTGTTGTTATTTTTGATCCTGAGTCTACGGGTGTGTTGGCTGCTACCTTAGTTTACTTTTAGCGCAGCGCTGTACTTAATCTTTTTAATGTTAAGAATATATAACTAATTGAATGGCCATAGCCTCCACAACTCTACTTTAAGAACCCATTTCTTCCTATCTATCTATAAATCTTTCTAGCTCCAGTTTGTATAAAGGTTTAATACTATCAGGACCCTTATTATTCTCACTCTTACTTTCCACATATTTGTGTAGTAACCCCTTACTAGGGATGAGCCGAACACCCCCCGGTTCGGTTCGCATTCAGAACATGCGAACAGACCAAAAGTTCGTGTGAACTTTTGAACACCGTTAAAGACTATGGGACTCGAACGCGAGAAATCAAAAGTGCGAATTTTAAAGGCTAATATGCAAGTTATTGTCCTAAAAAGGGTTTGGGGACCCGGGTCCTGCCCCAGGGGAAATGTATCAATGCAAAAAAAGTTTTAAAAACGGCCATTTTTTCGGGAGCAGTGATTTTAATGATGCTTAAAGTGAAAAAATAAAAGTGAAATATTCCTTTAAATATCGTACCTGGGAGTTGTCTATAGTATGCCTGTAAAGTGGTGCTGGTTTCCCGTGTTTAGAACAGTCCCTGCACAAAATGACATTTCTAAAAGAATAAAAGTCATTCAAAACTGCTTGCGGCTGTAATGTAATGTCGGGTCCTGGCAATATGGATGAAAATTATTGAGAAAAACGGCATTGGGTAACCCCCCAGCCCATCACCAGGCCCTTTGGGTCTTGTATGGATATTAAGGGGAACCCTGGACCCAAACTAAAAAAAGAAAGGGCGTGGGGCCCCCAGGCCCTATATACTTTAAACAGCAGTATACAGGCAGTCCCAAGAAAGACAGGGACTGTCAGTTTGTTTTTAAGTTGAATCTGTTTGTAATTTGGAACAGGTACATTTTGTAAGTGTAGCTCCAGCCAAAAAATCTATTTTTAAGCTTTTTGGAAAACATAGGGGAGGGTTATCATCACCCCTGTAACATTTGTTTTACTGTCTGTGCCCCTATTCAGAAGATTTCACCTCACTTTCTGTCCCAATGACGATTGGATTTTGAAAATTTAGGGTTTTTAGGGAAACAAGGATTGGTGATAAAGCATCAGTGGAGGAGACACCTTTTTCCCATATTAACTCTTACAGGAGAAAATTTCCCTTCCTAGGAGTAGATTTCCTCTCACTTCCTGTTGTCTCCCTCCGTTTGTAAGTAGGAGTCGTTTGTAAGTCGGATGTTTGAAAGTAGGGGCCTGCCCTATATACTCTGCAGAAATTTGGGCCTTAGGTGTTGGTGGTACCAGAACACTGTAAGCCCTCACAGTTACTCTTGGTGGGCGCTGGAACGGGCCTTGCTGTAAAATATTATATCAAGAATTGTAATTACATGCCCCTGTTGAACAGGGTCAGAAAAATTGGGCATTTGGTGGTGGTGTGATGGTGTTGTCACAACACTGTAAGCTCTCACAGTTACTCTTGGTGGGAGCAGGAACGGGCCCTGCTGTGAAATATTAGATCAAAAATTGTAATTACACACCCCTGGTGAACAGGGGCAGAAAAATTGGGCTTTAGGCACTGGTGCTGGTGCCACAACACTGCAACCCCTCACAGATACTCTAGTTGAGCGCAAGAACAAGCCGTGCTGCAAAATATTACAGCAAAAATTATAATTACACGTCCCTGTTAAACAGGGGCAGAAAAATTGGGCCTTAGCCACTGGTGGTGTTGCCCAGAACCAAAAATGTTCTTACAAGCTATCAACATGAACATTGACGAGGAATAGGATAGTCACTCAGCATAACAGGATAGTCACTCAGCATCAGCATAGGCAGTCGTGAAGGGATCTCACATTCATAAAATTTTTTTCGGTTACATCAGCATCAGGTGCTTGGTAGCCTAGTGATCCAAGACTGATTCATTTTTATGAAGGTGAGCCGATCAACAGAGTCGGTGGACAGGTGCACTCTGTGATCGGTTACAAAGCCTCCAGCAGCACTGAATATGCGTTCCGAAAGAATGCTGAATGCAGGACAGGCCAGTAGCTTAATTGCATACTGTGCAAGCTCTGGCCAGTGATCCATCCTCAAGACCCAGTAACCCAGGGGATTTTTGGTTGGAAAGGTCTCCAAGTCTGATCAGACGCTGGCGATGGTTGCTGGAACTGATCAGAACTTGGGGCTGCGGACTAAAAAATTGTCTGAATGCATCTGTCAGGTGGCCACCTTTTCCACCGTTCCTTCTGTGACTGACCAAAGCCTCAGCAACACATTGTCCAGGACCAGGAATTTGTAACCTCCCAGGCTCTGGAAACGCGTTGCACAAATCTTTTAGCAAGGCCTCCTGAAGATGTTTCATACTCTGCTCCCTCTGCGACGGCTGGATAAGTTCCACGACCTTACCCTTGTAATGTGGATCAAGGAGGGTTGACAGCCAGTACTGATCCATCTCCTTGATACCATGAATCCAAGGATCCTTTCGCAGGCTTTGCAGGATCAGGGAGGCCATGCAGCGTAGGTTTGCTGAGGCATTTGGTCTGGAGTCCTCTGGGTCACTAAGGACAATCTGATCCGCAGCCACCTTCTCCCAGCCACGTACAAGTCCATGGGTTTCTGGGGACTGTAAACGATCCCTTGAAGACTGCTGCTGATGTTGAGTGCTAGGCTCCACCTCCATGCTGACACCAAATTAAGGATGTGAGCCAAACAGGGAACATGGGTAAAGTGTCCCTGTTGGAGGGCGGAGAGGAGGTTGGTGCCATTGTAACAAACCACCATTCCTGCCTGAAGCTGGCGTGGCGTCAACCACCTCTGAGCCTGCCCCTTCAGAACTGACAGAATCTCTGCCCCAGTGTGGCTCCTGTCCCCTAAGCACACCAGCTCATGCACCGCATGGCATCTTTTTGCCTGAGTGCTTGCATAGCCCCTTGAATGCCTACGGAGCACCGCTGATTCCGAGGACAAATCTATAGAGGAAGAGGCCATGGAGGAAGAAGAAGAGGAGGGGGTGGAGGAGAGAGGTGTGTCAGAATCAATTCGACATATGAATGAGTTCAACATATGTCTGGTCAAGCATGTGGTGCCCAAACGGCTGCTGTTTTGGCCACGCTTGATACGCTTCAGACGTATGTTGCAAACAGCAACGGTGCGATATACTGCACACGTCTCAAAAAAGGCCCACACCAAAGAAATTTTGGAAAAGCGTGTGGAGTCAGCAGCGCCCTGCACATGCGGAACTCTGCGGTGTGATGCAGTCAGTTGGCTGCCCTTAAGCTGGCCCCTAGAGGGCATCCTGCCTCGTTGGAGATGTGCCTCCTTCTCATCCTCCTCCTCCTCTCTCCTATCAGGCACCCACATAGAGTCAGTGACCTCATCATCCCCTCCCTCTTCATCACTGGAGCAAACCTGGCAGTATGCTGCAGCTGGGGGAACATGACTGCCAGTTTCTTGTCCTTCTTGGGCACCCCCTCTCTCTGGGTTCACGTTACTGCCTTCCTCAATCTGGGTACCATCATCGGAGCCTTCAAAACGCTGCGCATCCACCTGCAGCATGTACCCAACACTGTGTTCAAACAGTTCGGGGGACTCCTCAGGGCATGATGGTGGGGCTAGGGAAGGAGTGACTGATGACATTGAGGCCGCTTTGGCAGCTGCATTGGCAGCCAAAGTACTCAAGGGCTGGGTGACAGAAGATGAGGAGGACGGCTTGGTCATCCACTCTACCAACTCTTCTAGATGTTGTGGCTTAACATGGCCAGCTGCTGAAAAAAAGGACAAGCATGCCCCACGGCCACGTGCTGAGGATGCACCGTGTCCCCGACCAGCAATGTTGGCTGCAGACACAGAGCCTGCTTGCCCTCTTTTGGTGGCCTGTGAGCGTCTGCCTCTCCTTGTTGGCCTTCCAGACATACTGTATTTGATTTATTTGTAATGTATTTGAATAGGTACACCAGGAATGGCCTGCAGTGAGATGTAGCTGCACAAAGCTGGGATGTATATATATACTGATTCTGAATATACTGCAGCTAACTGAATGAACTGCCTGCCTGTAGTATATTAGGAAGAAAACAACAGGAACGGTCTGCAGTGAGATCTAGCTGCACTGGATACAGTACTGAATATACTGCAGCTAACCGAATCAACTGCCTGCCTGTAGTATATTAGGAACGGAACAACAGTAATGGTCTGCAGAGAGATCTAGCTGCACAGGATACAGTACTGAATATACTGCAGCTAACTGAATGAACTGCCTGCCTGTAGTATATTAAGAACAGAACAACAGGAATGGTCTGCAGTGAGATCTATCTGCACAGGATACAGTACTGAATATACTGCAGCTAACTGAATGAACCACCTGCCTGTAGTATATTAGGAACAGAACAATGGGAACGGTCTGCAGCGAGATCTAGCTGTACAGGATACAGTGCTGAATATACTGCAGCTAACTGAATGAACTGCCTGTCTGTAGTATATTAGGAACAGAACAACAGGAACGGAATGCATTGAGATCTAGCTAAACTGGATACAGTATACTGAATATGCTGCAGCTAACTGAATGAACTGCCTGCCTGTAGTATATTAGGAACAGAACAAAAGGAACGGTCTTCAGCGAGATCTACAGTAGCTGCACAGGATACAGTACTGAATATACTGCAGCTAACTGAATGAACTGCCTGTAGTATATTAGGAACAGAACAACAGGAACAGTCTGCAGTGAGAAGTAGCTGCACAGGATACAGTATTCAATATATACTGCAGCTAACTGAATGAACTGATTGCCTGTAGTATATTAGGAACAGAACAACAGGAACGGTCTGCAGCGAGATCTAGCTGCACAGGATACAGTACCGAATATACTGCAGCTACCTGAATGAACTGCCTGCCTGTAGTATATTAGGAACAGAGCAACAGGAACGGTCTGCAGAGACATCTAGCTGCACAGGATACAGTACTGAATATACTGCAGCTAACTGAATGAACTGCCTGCCTGTAGTATATTAGGAACAGAACAACAGGAACGGTCTGCAGTGAGATCTAGGTAAACTGGATCAACTGCCTGCATGAAGTAGATTACAAATAGTACAGCAGGAACAGTCTGCAGTGAGATCTAGCTAAACTGGATCAAATGCCTGCCTGAAGTAGATTAGAAAAAGTACAGCAGGAATGGTCTGCAGTGAGATCTAGCTAAACCAGATCAACTGCCTGCTTAAAGTAGATTACAAATAGTACAGCAGGAACGGTCTGCAGTGAGATCTAGCTAAACTGGATCAAATGCCTGCCTGAAGTAGATTAGAAATAGTACAGCAGGAACGGTCTGCAGTGAGATCTACCTAACTGAATAAACTGCCTGGTCAAAGTAAATGAAATGACACACACTCTCTCTCTCTCTCTATCTATCTCTATAACTCCAGCAACACACTACACAGGGCCCACGTGCAGGCGGCCTTATATAGTGTTGGGCGTGTACTTAACCCCCTGAGCCATAGGATGCCTTTGGCCAATTATGGCTCTGTTTCCTTACGGCACTGTGATTGGCCAAAGCATGCGGGTCATAGGGCATGCTTGGCCAATCATCAGCCAGCAAACCACTGCAATGACGCAGTGCATTATGAGTCGTAACGCGCCGCTCGAATTTGGCGCGAACAGCCCATAATGTTCGATCTTCATCAAACAGCCAATGTTCAAGTCTAACTCACGTTCGACTCGAACTCGAAGCTCATCCCTACCCCTTACCTAAATATGTATACTGTAAATTGTGGCAGACAGCCACAGTTGGTCAAGGACATGGTTTGTGATGTATGTACCACCCAGAGTCCTAACTAAAGGCAAAACTCTTTTTTTAGTTTAGGATAGAGTAGGAAGGATTAGAACACCTGTCAGGTTTTTCATTGCTGCCTGTGTTCCCAAGATTCACCCTTTCTATTTGTCCTGTTTATTGTTATTGCCAAAATGAAAGTAAAAGAAAACCACAAATTTTGGGTTGACACCAGAACAGGAATAGAAGGAAAACCTTCCAATGTAGACACTAGTTCTGGTGACCTTGGTGATAACCAGGGATTCACTCACTTTCAAATGATTTCCTCTGATTTCTTGTTTGTACTATGGGACAATATCCATTGACAATGCCCCAATTGGATACAGATGGTCCTGCCCCCGCTCTCTTCTCATTGGCTCACTTGCCGGAATTGACATTAGTATGAGCTAATGGCTCCCACTGCTGTCTCAGCAAATGAGGAGGAAGAGACTTGGGAGAGCAGCTGCTGTTGTGCGCAGTGCTGGATGAAGATGGGGCTCAGGTAAGTATAGGGGGGGGGGGCTGCTGCACACAGAAGGTTTTTTACCTTAATGCATAGTTTGCATAAAGGTAAACAAACCTTGAGCCTTTACAATCACTTTAAATGCACTTTTGATCTCTGGACTGCCTCTGCAAGCTCTGCATGGAAGAATGACCATCACAATGTACAGTATATGCAGTATATTTTATCTAAAGAGCAATACTTCTTAAAACTATTTTTAATCCGACCCCTATCCATCCAAGGCATTGGGCCTTCACTTATTTGGAATCAGTGCAATTAAATATGTAAACAGCATTTTTGAAACAAATGATCTGTTCCCATACTAATCCACTTCATTTATCCTTGAAAGCTGAGGGGTGGGAGAAGAAACTGCAGCAGCCAGCAAGTCTAATGGTCTGAGAATTGTGGATCCCTAAGCAACACAACACTTTCATTTCAGACCGATGAGAACAAACCGCACATCCTTGAAACATGTTTATTTCTTTATCTCAGTAACAGAAACAAATCTCCAAATTAAAATATTTTAATGTGGGAAATGTCTAGTTGCATACTGTAAAATGTGTACATGTTCAAGGTTGATTAGAGTGAAAGGAACATGTCTGGCTAAATATCTCTATGTTCTTGAGGATTAGCAGTTCTACTCATTATGTAATAGGGAAAAAAAAAAAACACTTTTGCTAATTGCAGGTCTCAGTGGAAACAATTTATTCTGATTTGATAATTACAAGTAGTGTAAGATATTGCAGTCAGTCAAATTGTATTTTGCTTTGATTAAACATTTTAATAAATGATTCAGCTGCTGATTTTCAATATTCAAACAAAATAATTACTTTTCATGGCATATATATATATGCATTTAGGCTGGTTTCCCCACATCCAATTCGCATGTCAGAAGATTGTGATCGGCTCTCAATGGAGCCGGTTCACACATCTCCAGAGCAGCGTTGGAGCAAATTGCACAGGAGTCCTGTGCATCTTCTGGTCAATTTCAGGTCCCAATTCTGGCAGAAAATCGGACCGAAATCAGACCTGAAATGGTGAACAGGGACGCACCGGACCCCTGCTTTACAAACAGTCTTTCAAGATAGATAGATAGAAAGATGATCAAGTCTTGCTACCTTTTAGGCCAGGTTCACATATGTGCGAATCGGATGCGGAACGGCTGCAGTTCGCATTCCAAAAGGGTCCTGTGCATGTTTGGGTCTAGTTCAGGTACAAATTCAGGCAAAAATTCAGACCTGATTCACACCTGAACCGGTGAACAGGAATGCACTGGGCACGATGCTGGGAAGCGCGGCTGCAAATATGTGAACCCAGCCTTAAATCAAAAGGAGGAAAAGCCACGTGAAAGGTAGCAAAATGGGTGACGTAGAGAAAAATAATGCCAAATATCTACAGGCCAGTCTGTCTATTGACAGAGTTAAAAAAAACAACTAAAAAACAGTAAAATTAACTAAGTAAAATAAATTAAATAATTGGATATATAGTTTAAAGAGCTTCTTCACTCTAGAAAAAAAAGAGCAAAGTCAACAGCTACAAATCCTGTAGCTACTGACTTTTAATAAAAGGACACTTACCTTTCCAGGGATCCAGCACCGTCCTCACCCAGGCTAGTTCTTCATTGCTTTTGCGTTCCTGTTGCCGGCATCTTAACTGTGGGCAGCTGGCTGTGCTACTTGCAGCTGGCTGCCCACTGCGCATGGGCGAGCCACACTGTGCTTTGTGAATGGTCTTGCAGTCTTTTGGGACCTGTGATGTGTCCCAGGAGACCACAGAGAGGTAGGGGGAAAGGAGACCGCCTAGGTGATCTGAGCGAGTGGGAGTGGGTACCTGTCAAAACTATCACCCCCCCAAAAAAAATGACATGACAAATGTGGCAGAGGAGGGGGGAGGAAGACTTTTTGGGTGAAGTTCCATTTTAAGTTGTAGAACTTGAAGGGACTGCATGTGGATTGCTCCCTACTGGTGGCTTGCATGTAGATTTTGTGAACACAAGTGGAATTTTGAACTAAAGTGGAGAGTTAATAACCAGGAGTTGTGCTCCTGACTGCTTCTTGTAAAATATTTTTTATTTTATTTATTTATTGTTTTTAAGGTTGAACTGGATGGACTTGTGTCTTTTTTCAACCTGACTAACTATGTAACTATGCTTGTCAATTGCTATAACTAATGTCACTGGAGCTGCTTAACCACCAGCCGACCAGCTGCCGTCATTCTACTGTGGCAGGTCGCCTCTCTCCCGCAAATCTGTAATCCCGTAGCTGTACATCGGCCCTTTAAACCGCTGCGCGGCAGGGGAGCCGATGCACGAGAGACAGAACGAGCATTTGTGTGTGTAAACAGACAAATCCCAGTTCTGCCAGGAGAGGAGAGACAGATCGTCTGTTCCTACTAGCTAGGAACAACGATCTGGCTCCTACTGTAGTCAGTCCCATCCCCCCACAGTAAGAAACACACTGAGGGCACGCATTTAACCCCTTGATCACCCCCTAGTGTAAACCCCTTCCCTGCCAGTGACATTTACACAGTAATCAGTGCATTTTTATAGCTCTGATCGCTAGATGCCAATGGTCCCAAAAATGTGTCAAAAGTGTCCGGTCTGTCCACCACAATGTAGCAGTCCCGATAAAAATCGCTGATCGCCACCATTACTAGTGAAAAAATTACAAAAATAAAAATGCCATAAAAATGCTATAAATCTTTCCAATAGTTTGTAGACGCTATAACTTTTGCGCAAACCAATCAATATACGCTTACTGTGATTTTTTTTTTTTTTTTTTACCAAAAATATGTAGAAGAATATATATCGGCCTAAACTGATGAAGAAGTTTGTTTGTTTTTTTTTAATTTTGGGATATTTATTATAGCAGAAACTAAAAATATTGTTCTTTTTTTCAAACTTGTCGCTCTTTTTTTGTTTATAGCGCAAAAAAAAAAAAAAATCAGAGGTGATCAAATACCACCAAAAGAAAGCTCTATTTGTGGGAAAAAAAGGACGTCAATTTTGTTTGGGTACAGCGTCACAAGACCACACAATTGTCAGTAAAAGCGACGCAGTACCGTATCACAAAAAATGGCCTGGTGATGAAGGGGGCAAATCCTTCCGGGGCTAAAGTGGTTAATAATATTGCCACTGCAAGGAGTTTCTTTATATCGTTAAAATGAACTTAATTTTACTTGTCTTAAATACAGTAAAGGATACTGCAGGCAGCCATACCTAGTAGCAAGTTTATGCACGCATGGTCAGACACCATAAGCAGTCTAGAGCATGGTGAGCTCCAATATGTAAACTGCAAATTCAGTTTTTGAGAAAGCCTATCCCACCTCTTATGCTTCAGTTCTCCTTAGTAAGAGTGTCCATCACAGAATGAGTAGGATACTGGAGTTAGCAAAAGGCAAGACAAGCAGACATTCAGAACTAAATTTGCTATTATAATATTTGTGTTCCCTGCTTTTTCTCAAGGTTTCAAAGTAATTTTACCAAGTGTATGACCATGTGTGCTTCCCCCTTTACCTGTCTGCTATGTATGACTGTCTGTGGCAAAAGGAGGTTAAAGAGAATAAAGCTTTCCTTTAAAATAAAGTAGATGTCACACATTAAAGCGTAAGTCATTCAAACTCAATGTTCTAGTTTTAGATTGACAGCGGTAGATTGAAAACCCTGCCAACTTCTTATATCTCTTGGAGATTCCAGCAGCGTGTTATCCTCTGTGAATTATCAAATTCTACAGTCAATTATTTCTTTAGTATACTGGAGAGTCTACTTTTGGAAGCCTGATATACTTTTCTGGATTTATAATTGCCTTATTAAAAGACAGAGCTGGAAACATGGAATACTTAAAGCATAAATCCCAACTTATTGAGATGGGAACGAGGGACACCTATTAGCAAAAGTATGTAGGCATAGGACACGCCCCCTAAAAGTAGAATTATACAAAAATTCCTTTATATTGGCTTTTGAAATTTACAAATGATGACATTTAGAAATTGGATGAAAGGTTTAACACTGGGAAACACTTTTTGTAAGAGTGCATTTTATATACAAATATAGATCAGACCAAAATGAGAGACAAAAAAGGAGGAAAGAGGGACAGAGGGACTTTGTTCCGAATCAGGGACAGTCCCTCAAAATCAGGGCCAGTTGGGAGCTTTGCTTAAATGAGTTCTATGGTCACAGCATACACTTTAAATAAATCCAGTATTGTAATAACAATACAAACACTATTAATTAATAACAATCCATGATAAGTGTAGCACCCTGATGTTTAGGCAGGGTTGCTAGTAAATTTAGCTGCCAGGTATAGTTGCCTCGGCCAATTGATAGGAGATCAATTGATTCCACCCTAATTCTGGAATTGCTGCACTTCTCTCTTTTGTCACTAGATGGCTGGGTATCTGGTGGCACTAGATAAGACAAGGGCATTGCAATGACAGATTAGGAATAGATGGGGTATCTCAGCCAAGCGGCAGGGATCTTCTTGGGTCCCTTGGCCTGCTGGGAGAGCCTATTTATTTGGGTGAGGTCAGGTGATCGGCGTTCTGTGCCACCTGGACAGCTGTCTGGGTGGACGTGTGTTGTATTGCCCCAGGCTGCTAGGCCAGAGCCTAAGGCCTATCCCCGGGACATCTGGCTGCTAGGCTGTCTGAGGGCCTATTCAGAAGCAAGGGTTGGGACTGCGGCTTGCAGTCCAACCAAAAGTGAGGGTTATGCCGACTAGAGAACCTGTTGTGGTCAGAGGTAGAGGGGAAACTGTCGCTACTAAGGGACCATCCACCTTGTTACCAGGGACCACTGTCAGTAGCTGAAGCAAGTACCAGAGCAGTATTATCACCAACCGGGGACAGTGAAGAATTGGAAAACTTCGGCAGGTGTCAAGCCAAGGACGCAGCCAGCTGAGGTGATGCTTGCAGAGCAGTCTTGTGTGTCAAGCCAGGGACCGAGCAGACCAGTGGGGTGATGCTTAAAGAGTATCTGTGAGTATCTGTGAGTGCCAAACTAGGGATCCAGCAGGGAAGCGGGGGTGACGCTTGAGGAAGATACTCAGATTGGAAGATTTCAGGAGATCCAGTGGCAGTGGATCAGCGGGTCTAGGTGATAGACTGGGAGCTCAGTTGAGTGAAGATCAAAAGAGGAGATAGTGGAGAAAGTGAAAGAGTTCATTGCAACCTTTGTTAGAAACTGTTCAAGATTGTTGCCATAGGAGACAGCGTGTCTGCACATGCAAATATGGCATCCGACTGGGTGCCTTACCCTGCATTGCTGTCTACCTATAGAAGTCTCGGAGTCTGCTAATTAACATTGCAGCTACTAAAGGGTGTCCTGGCCCCAAAACCCTCTCTCCCACAGTTCTGTTTAAGAGACAATAAATCTCTTTGCATTCAAGAAATGTCTGGCGCCCATTAATTCACCTTACATTGCACCCACCATGCCCCGTAACACACTCTACACAGAAGGATGTCAGCTGTCCCTAACTCTAGAGGTCACCATTAGGCCTGGATAAGCCTACAGATTGGCTACAGTTGGTGCCCAACGTGGGGCAAAGGCGTTATCTTGCAGCAGTCGCCCATCATGTTATTATGCATTCTAACAACGTGCGAAGAACCAACAAGTCTCATTGCTCATGGGAGAATATTAGCCTGGTCTTTTGACACTTCCCGCCAATGCTGTGACGGTTAAAACAGACTCCATTACATATTTGGCATGCCGCAGAAGCAAATGGGTGCTAAAGTTTCCAGAAAGTATCTGCACCAATCTGTTGGCAGGAGGAGGAGTCCCCGCTCTGCAGAGGAGGATAAGGAAGTGCTGCCACGTGTGCCTGGTTATGGGTTGGAGAAGATGGCCCAGTTGGGAAGTATGATGGCGGATTGAAAGATGTACACTTCAGGTGTTGGTTTCGGTCCGAGCGAGGCAAAACCTGCCCTGAATGACATTGGATTGGGGTATGTACCAAAGGGTAGTCTTGCCCTGTATACGGCTGGAGGCTATGAGGCCTTGGGACTGATCTGTGGGAAATGTTCCGGTCTGGCCACACTGTCAGGAAAGAAGCAAGTACCAGTCTTGCCAATATCGCTGCCTTCCTTCGCACATGCGTGGTAGAGCAGCATTCCAGCGCATCCCTGGGCACAATACAGCGAAACGGCTAATGCGCATGCACAATTCAGCTAAACGGCTAATGTGTGGGTGCAATTCAGCGAAACGGCTAATGCGCGTGCAATAGCACGCACAACATGAGCCTCCCATTGGCCCATAAAGCCACTCTGTGCCATGACCAGATTGCTGGTTTGTCTTTCAGCTCCCCGTGTGTATCCTGATTCTTGATTACCTGTTTTGACCCGGATTGACCTTGATCTGCTCTGATCTCTTCCTGCATCTGACCTAGGCTTGCCTCTCGGACTTCTCCACTTGCTTTCTGTGTTTGACCCTCGGCCTGTCTACAGATATTGCTTCGTGTCTCCAGTGATTGACCCTCAGTCCGCTCCTGGACTTTGCTATTTTCTTCAGTGCTCGATCTCTGGCTTGCTGACAGACTTTGCCTCCAGTTACCTGTGTTTGATCCTCGGCCTGTTTAAGGACTTTGCTATCAATCTTCAGTACTAAGTCATCAGCCTGCTGACAAACCTGCTAAGAGTCCTTTGCACTAGACTATTTTCACCTATCTAAGAGACTCTTACTAGTCATTGGTGTTTGACCCCCGGCCTGTTGTTAGATTAGCTGTTCATCTTCCTTCTTGAGCTTCAGCATCTTCCAGTCCTGCACAGCTGTCTCCCTGCCGGTGACCTTCACTCAAGACTTGCCCAGCCTGCTGGTGACTTGTGCCTCTTTGTGCCCTTCAGCCCCTGTACCATCTTCAGGAGTGGAGTGCACTAAGTCACAAGAGGTTACCACTCTCAGCATCTCGGCCTCGGTGAGTACCCTTATCTGACACACATACACGAGGCCTTGGATCGTCTGCGGACGTTGCGGTGAACACCAGCTTGAGGTAGTCTCACCAGTTCAAGCTCAGAGGATACTGCAGGCGGATTGGAACAAGAATGTCGCTATCCCAGCTGGGAGTGATATCAAGAGTCCACCGGCCATCACCTGAGTCGTGCGGGAAACTGCTCTCCCTGGCTCAACGACTGTCCCAGGACTCAGCACACTGGTCGCTTCTCGAGGCCGCGGTCAGGCACAACTTCCAAGCCACCGGGGAAAAGAGTACCGGAGTCGGGTAAGCCTGCAAGGGGTGAAAGCAGTGTGCCTGTAAGGGAGGTGATACCTGTGGCCATTAAGGAAGACAATGTGGTTGTGCCGGTTAAAGCCAGTGCCAAGTGCAACTATCTTCCAGCCAAAGAGTGCTCCAACCAAAACCAATTCAGACATCCCCTCTGATGGATTATCTGAACTGTTTTCAGACACTTTATCCTGGACAGGGAAGTGAAGTGACAGTGATGAGGAGCAAATGTGTGAAATAGAAGAGGATGAAGTTCCCTCTGCTACTGCTGCTAGTGTTAAAATTTAGTTGTCTGCCAATCCAGCTCCGCTGGTGTGCATTACTAAATCTTTTGAGGAGGATCGGTGGGCTCGATGGGTCCCCAAAGTTTGCCCTACCAAGAAAGCGCCTGTGAATAAGTCTGAATGCAAGCCAGATGTTGTTGCTGGGTACCCGGTTCAGCATGCTCCAGATGCACAGGTCCTACCCATGTATGGAGACCCTAAGACCCTGTCCAGGCTGTCCAAGGTGCAGTGAATCATCATAAAGAAAGAGGCTGAGGAATACGGGTATCTGTATCCCTACATACTGGCTCACCTAGAAGAGGAAATTCTGCATAAAGAGACCCAATAGGTAGATGAAGCTGTGCGCAGTTTCCTCTGAATCCCGCTACAAGTAGAATTCTAAAGAAAAAAAAAGTCAGTTAAAACTGCTCGCAGCTGTAATGTACGGCATAGGTTCCCCCCTCCAGTCCATTACCAGGCCCTTTTGGGCTGGTAAGAATATTAAGGGGAACCCCGCACCCAAATGAAAAAAAAATGGTGTGGGGGTCCCCCAGGCCCCCAGGCACTATATTCTCTGAACAGCAGTATATATACTATACGGCCTACCCTATATACTCTGCAGAAAATTGGGCCTTAGATGGTGGTACACTGTAGGCCCTCACAGTTACTCTTGGTGAGCGCAGGAACGGGCCCTGCTGTGAAATATTATATCAAGATTTGGAATTACATGCCCCTGTTAAACAGGGGCAGAAACATTGGGCCTTTGGTGGTGGTGGGGGTGGTGGTACCAGAACACTGTAAGCCCTCACAGATACCCTTGTTGGGCTCAGGAACGTGCCCTGCATTGAAATATTATATCAAAAATTGTAATTACATGTCCCTGTTAAACAGGGGCAGAAAAATTGGGCCTTGGTGGTGGTGGTGGTGATGCCACAACACTGTAACCCCTCACAGATACTCTTGTTGGGCACAGGAATGGGCCCTGCTGTGAAATATTAGATCAAAAATTGTAGACAGGGGCAGAAAAATTGGGCCTTGAGTGGTGGTGGTGCTGCCCTAAACCAAAAATATTGTTGGAAGTTACATCAGCATCAGGTGCTTGATAGCTGCTGATCCAAGACTGATTCGTTTTTATGAATGTGAGCCTATCAACGGAGTCTGTGGACCGGCGCACTCTATGATTCGTTACAAACCCTCCAGCAGCACTGAATGTGCATATAGAAAGAATGCTGGATGCAGGACAGGCCAGTAGCTCAATTGCATATTGAGCAAGTTCTGGCCAGTGGTCCATCCTCAAGACCCAGTAACCCAGTGGATGCTCTGTTGGAAAGGTCTCCAAGTCTGCTCTTGCCCCTAGATATTCCTGCACCATGTAATGCAGACGCTGGCGATGGTTGCTTGAACCGAGCAGACCTTGATGTTGAGGACTGAAAAATTGTTTAAAGGCATCGGTCAGCCAGCCACCTTCTTCACCGCTCTTCCTCTGACGGAACAAAGCCTCAGCAACACGTTGTCCAGCACCAGGAAATGGAAACCTCCCAAGGGCTGGAAATCCATTGCACAAACCTTTCTTCAAGGCCTCCTGAAGATGTTTCATCCATGCTCCCTCTGCGAAGGATGGGTTCTGCAACCTTACCCTTGTAAAGTGATTCAAGAAGGGTTGCCAGACAGTAATGATCCCTCTCCTTGATACCACAAATCCTAGGGCCCTTTCACAGGCTTTGCAGAATCAGGGAGGCCGTGCAGCGTAAGTTTGCAGAGGCATTCGATTCAGAGTCCTCTGGGTCACTAAGGATCACATGATCCATAAAACAACCTCCTCCCAGCCACGTACAACTCCTTGGGTTTCTGGGGACTGAAAACCATCCCTTGGAGACTGCTGCTAAGTGTTATCCTCCACATCCATGCTGACACGATCTTCCTCTCCTCTTCTTCATGTGTGTTTGGCAGGCCTGCAGGAATGCTATCTGGATAAAGGAGGCCTTGAGAGGTAAGGAAGTCCTCCTCTTCCTCCCTCTGTTCTGTGTCAAGTGCCCTGTCCATCATTCCACAAAGCGTGTGCACCAACAGGAAGACTAGAAGGACAGTGTCACTGATGCATGCATTGTCAATGCTCACCATCCTTGTGGCCTCCTCAAATGGTGACAGGACAGTGCATGCATCCTTAATCAGTAGCCAGTGGCGAAAAGAAGCCAAGCTCCCCTGACCCTGTCCTGGTGCCATACTCGCACAGGTACTCATTGATGGCCCTTTGCTGCGTGTGCAGCCGCTGCAGCATTACCAACATTGAGTTCCACTTGGTGGGCATGTTACAAATGAGGTGGTTGGTGGGCAGGTTGCATTTCCTTTGAATGTCAGCCAGCCAAGCACTGGCATTTTATGACCAGCGGTAATGACCACAGACTTTTCTGGCCTGTCTCAGGAGATCCTGTAAGCCTGGGTACCTGCTCAAGAACTGCTGCACCACCAAATTCAAGACGTGTGCCAAACATGGAACATGGGTCAAGTGTCCCTGATGGAGGGCAGAGAGAATGTTGGTGCCATTGTCACATACAACCATTCCTGGCTGAAGCTGGTGTGGTGTCAACCACCTCTGAGCCTGCCCCTGTAGAGCTGACAGAATATCTGTCCCAGTGTAGCTTCTGTCCCCTAAGCAGACCAACTCAAGCACCGCATGGCATCTTTTTGCCTGACTGCTTGCGTAGCCCCTTGAACACTTATGGAGCACAGCTGGTTCAGAGGACAAATCTGCAGAAGAGGCCATAGAGCAAGAAGAGGAGGGACTGGAGGAGAGAGCTGTGGCAGAATCACCACTAGCATTTTGGAGGCATGGTGGCGGAACAAGCACCAACAACACTGAACCCTGTCCTGCATCCTTCCCAGCTGCCAGCAGAGTTACCGTGAGTGGACGTGTGGACGTGTGTTGTATTGCCCTGGGCTGCTAGGCAAGAGCCTGAGGCCTTTCCCTGGAGCATCTGGCTGCTAGGCTGTCTGAGGGCCTATCCAGAAGCAAGAGAGCAGCGCAGCGTTGGGACTGCAGCTTGCAGTCCAACCAAAAGCGAAGGTTCTGCTGGCCGGAGAACCTGTCATGATTGGAGGTAGAGGGGAAGCTGCCACCACTAAGCGACCATCCACCTCGTTACCAGGGACCACCATGAGTAGCTGAAGCAAGTACCTGAGCAGTATTCTCACCAACCGGAGACTGTGAAGAATTAGGAAACATCGGCAGGTTTCGAGCCAGGGACTCAGCCAGCGGAGGTGACATTGCAGAGTAGTCTTGTGTGTCAAGCAGGGACCGAGCAGGCCAGGGGGTGACGCTTGAAGAATATCTGTGAGTGCCAAGCTAGGGACCCAGCAGGGACGGGGGGGTGACACTTGAGGAAGTTACTCAGTGAGAGGATTGGAAAATCTCAGGAGATCCAGTGGCAGTGGTTCAATGGGTCAAGGTGATAGACTGGGAGCTCAGTTGAGTGAAGATCGAAAGAGGAGATTGTGGAGAAAGTGAAAGAGTTCATTGCAACCTTTGTTAGAAACTGTTCAAGATTGTTGCCATAGGAGACAGCGCTGTGTAAAAAAGCTATTTGATCCTGTCTTCTCTGATCCTCCCCTTCTTCCACTGTTTCCAATCCATTTCCTCATTTTACAGAGCCTTGGGGGCACTCTGCACATGCTCAGTTTGGTGTGTATTGCTAGAGGGTTTTCTTCTTGGGAGGGTGCATGCGATCGGCACAGGGCCAATCAGCACTGTCCAGACAGAGGGCCAGGGCTCCTGCAGCCTTATAGGACAGTCAGAGGAGAATGAACACTCCTGTTACAAGCTTTAATCAGACAATGATAGAAGTCACAAGACTGCTATATAATGCTGATAGGAAAAGGTATTTAGCAGTTCTTATTTACTAAATGAAATTGAATTTCCATGTTCTGTGTACTGTAGGAGACCAGATACGGTGAATGCAGGGTCATGGGTTTAGTAACACTTTAAATGAAATGTGGAAATTAATATATGTTTTACATTTTGGCAATAGATACTGTATACTTAAAGTGGAACTACACTTCAGAGCACCACAAACCAAACATGCTATTTAATTAATTTGTATTTTCAGATTAAACTCACCCATCCATCCATATCTCCATGCTTTATTTTGTTGAGAAACCGCTTTAAAAAACATCCCCTAGCCACCCCCTGTGGCCATCTTGAGTAAGGGCAGATGAGTCAGGTAGTATCTACTTCATGGAATCCATCTACCCTTAGCTCAGGCATGAAGGCAGGAGATGGGCTTAGCTGAGAAAACCCCTCCTTCCCTTCCTGAAGACTCCCCCCCTTCCCCTAGGCCATCCTCCTCTTCCCTCTTCATTTCTTAAAAATGTAGTTGAACACTTGTTTGCTGGACACAGTATTGAAAGTGCACTAATTATTTTCATAGGATATTGGGCTACCTGTACTTTGGTTCATGGTCAGAAAAATACAAAGCCTTTTACAGACTATGAGGCCTACTAGGTCATGTGCAGTCCTGTAAAGAGCCAGTTAGGAAGAAAACAGGCAAGCAAAGTGCCAGTTGCTGGTATCCAATGTTTCATTTAAGGCCTTAGTTCTATCAATAATGGTTGTCCCAAATGAAATGAGATGTCAGGAATAATTTATGCCCCCTCTTATAGTCTGTGCATTGATCGTGTAGTTTTATGGTGTCATTTGTTGCCCTGTGCGCACAGCTGCAGTAGAGTAAATCTTTACATTGTGGTGACGTTTGTGATGAACCAGTTCGTTGATGCTGTGGCTAGATTAGTTTCTGTCCTAGGGTGAGAATGCTTGCTCATGTTTTTTCCATGAACTAACAGCATTATGGCCCTAGGCTGTTTTCTTAATTTGGACTATTATCACCTCCCCACTCTCCTCATCTCCATTACATAGGAAGGATAGGTTGTGTAGTTCACAGGAAGTTATCAGGATCAACAGGTAGCTTCTGTATGTACTTAGCCTGAAGAAAGGAGACTAATGCAACCCCTACAAAGAGCTTGTAAATACAATATATTTAATTTTTGTTTTTTGGGTTTAGATATATTTTACATTTTTTTTACCTTCCTCTGTATCAGCCTATGTTTCCCCTCTACCTTTTTAAGTAGTGACAGTGGCCCCCCAGTGTGGAGGAGGAGAGGAGTGGCTTTTCCGCTGTGCATCCATTTTGTATTGGGTGTGTGTGGCTGCACATAGACCCAGAATACAGAGTCATAACAAAGACTCATACATGACTCCACAGATCCTGGCAGCACAGAGTGAGTGGCCATCAAGCAGTGTGGTCAAGGGACAATTAAAAAAATCAAGCTCTGAAGTAGGGTTGCCACCTGTCCGGGATTCACCCGGACAGTTCAGGTTTTGAATCATGTGTCCGGGTTTCAGTCCGCCGGGAAACCCAGACACAATATTCAGACAGGAATGTGGCTCAGAACAGGGCCTGATAGGAGGGTTAAGAGGCACGCCACATTACTATTCTCTTTGGAATGCCCAAAGGTGTCCCAGGTCTGTTACAATCCTATAGTGTATGCAAAAAAAATAAATTTTGCTGTGCACCGCTAAAGTGTTTGGGTTTGGCTTGAAGAAAAAGTGGCAACCCTACTCTGCAGAGGAAATAAAATAAAAAAAATCAAATATATGTCAGCTTTGTTATTTTTATCTGATTTAAGAGAAAAAAAATGAATACCACTTTAAACTTGATGTGCATATGTATTTTTTAAACCTGTGTAAGGCTGTAGGTTTACAATGGCAGTACTCTATTATATTATTATACATTACTGCAAACAATGAATATCATATGCATACATCTAATGTAGTGAACTTAATTGACATCTTATCTTATCCAGAAAAAAAGCAGTTTTGATGCAATAAAACTGGTATATTCCGGGAAAAGCATTCTGTTTATAATTAATCACACTGTGTACTTTGAAGTGATGCAATCTAAAGGAACTAAGATAAAGTTTCAAATTTAACTGGGAAAAAAAAAACAATATGTCACACCAATGTCATGCAAACTATTTTTCCATAATTGTAACAACCTGACCATCATAACTTTTACAGATGTAATAGACTAGTGCATCCACCTAATCCAGGGCCCCGGAGGGAGGTCATCATAGGTGCACTATGTGTATTTCATCACTTTTGTAATATTGCCTTTACTTATCAGAGGTCTTAATACGCTGTTCTTGTGTGCTGTTTAGGATCTTCTAAGTAAAAAGTAACTTTTTATACTAGGAAACATTAAAACTGTAATGTGCCCACCATGCATCTTGTGTCAAATTTTCATGCAAACATTCATAAGCAATTATTATGCCGCGTACACACGGTCGGACTTTTCGTCTACAAAAGTCCGACAGCCTGTCCGACAGACTTCCGGCGGACTTTCGGCGGACTTGCAGCAGACTTTCTAACGAACGGACTTGCCTACACACGACCACACAAAAGTCCGACGGATTCGTACGTGATGACGTACACCGGACTAAAATAAGGAAGTTCATAGCCAGTAGCCAATAGCTGCCCTAGCATGGGTTTTTGTCCGTCGGACTAGCACACAGACGAGCGGATTTCGGGGTCCGTCGTAGTTACGACGTAAAGATTTGAAGCATGTTTCAAATCTAAAGTCCGTCGGATTTGAGGCTGAAAAAGTCTGCTGAAAGTCCGGAGAAGCCCACACACGATCGGATTACCAGCCAGCTTTAGTCCGTCGGCGTCCGTTGGACTTTTGTAGACGAAAAGTCCGACCGTGTGTACGCGGCATTAGTGTGAAAGATCATTTAATGTGGCTAATGCCCAAATCCAGCCAATAAATTTATTTTAATTTGGACCTAGAAGAGAAAGGTTAGAACCAGGTGCTGCCCGTCCATTAAGGGCGCAAGGGCATCACCCCCCCTTTCATTGCCGCCTCCCCTATCCATGCATCCGGCCCCTTTCAGGACACCGGCACATGGATTCCAATGCAGAGGGGCTGTTTTTTGAAGCACCAATTAGAGCCAGAGGCTCTAATAGGTTTCAATATAGGGTGGGCTCGGGTCGCAGAGAATGCGCTCCAAACCCACCCAGTTGTCTTACAGTAATTGAATATTCGCTGTTACATAGTTAGTCGTCAGGTCTTTTGACTGCTCTTTTCTATCTCCTCATGTTTCAGTGTTTAGCCAGCTTAGTGCAGCCATGTGAGAGCTAACAAACTCATTGACTATTTATACACAGACACTAATTGTGATTTAAAAAGCCACAAATGTTGGGAATTAACCTTAAATTACCATTTGAACCTGTGTGTGCCACCTTCTGTCTTTTGTGTCTGTACCAAGGCCAAACATTCCAGGGTATGTAAACTTTTGATCAGGGTCATTTGGGTAGTTTCTGTTATCATTATGATTTAAAAAGAGTAAACACAGTTGATTTATAATAAATAGCTTCAGCCAAACACTAACTATGAGCAAAAGAAATGTTTTTGTATTATCATTCATATTCTCTGAAAAATGGCCAAGAAATCATAAATTCTGCCAGGGTATGTAAACTTATGAGCACAACTGTATATAAGGAGCTGTGTGCCTTCATTATGGCAGCTGCTCTCATCAGGGAAACATCTCCTGAGAACTAGGAGAGGTTACCTCTTACAGACATGTGCCTGTTTTAATGGAGCCAGCCCAAGGTAAGGGAAGTGGGGAAGAGTGAAACAAAAAGACTTATTAATAAGAAAAAAAATAAAAAAAATAAAAAAAAAATCCTTTATTTCTTCTGATCAGTCTAAAAAAAAAAAGTTAACCCTTTTGGTTTCTTTTTGACAGCCGCAGTGTCACAAAAAGATCTTCAACATACCACTAGGTAAGTGGCTGAAACTGCCAGGTAAGTTCAATTAAAAGAGCATCCTGTGTTTTGTATGGAGAAACAGGTTTTCCTGTCTTTCTCTTCTTTATGGCCCGCAACATCAATCATTCTGCAGAGAGTCACCGGATAGGAGGTCCAAAGATCACAGTACCACAAGAAGGGAACACTCATGCATCTCATAGCCGCAGGTCCACCCTACATACGGCTAGAAGATCTCCCTCTCCACATTGTTCCACCCGCCCCAGAGACAAGACTTGCTGGGTCGGCGGAAGGGAAGCACTTCCAGAGAAATTGGTCTGCAAGGCATGCCTTTTGGAGGCAGCTGGGGATAAGGAAAAAGAAAAACAAGAGTCCATAGACACTATGAAAAAATTGATAAAGGACTCAACAGGAGTTAGCTTCATCCCAGGATTTAGCAGCTCCCTCAATAAGTGAGTTTTCCCTGGAGCCCCCGGCTCAGCAAACAAACGCCGATTTCAGTTCAGATGACCACAAACACACGATAGAAGAACGCTGTTCCTCTTTTGATTTTGGGTTAATTGAACCATTTGTAGTCGCAGTGAAAGATGAGATCCAATGGGAAGAAGCTCCTGAACTTTCTTCATTTAAAGAAAAAAGCGCCGACCTTGCAGTTTATGGAACAAATAAGGGAACTAGTTACGGAGGAATAGCGGAAGGTGGAAAAAAGGCTGGTCGCCTATAACCGTTTTCACAAGTTATATCCCCTAGCTGACTCAAATGCGCAGCTATTTGATTCCTTACCATCAGTAGACGCCTCTATCATAAGGTTAGCAAGAAATACGACACTACCCTTAGAAGATACAGTTTCCTTTAAAGACGTGCTCAATCGCAAAATTGACGCAGACCTCAAAAAAGCTTATCATGCAGCTGGAGGGGCTTGTAAAGCAGCGGTAGACCTGACATCGGTTTCCAGAGCAACAAAGGCTTGGACTGATAATATCGAGTTAGCTTTGTCTTTAAGAGGCAGAAGCTGCCAGGTGCTGTGTGCTGGCTGCCTATTAGACATGTGTGGTTAGTTTAATTCCGAATTCGGACAAATTTTTCGTTATTCTGAGATTCGGATATATCCAAATACCTGAATTACAATATAAACAAATTTTACCAAATGCTCCGAATAACGAAACTAAAAAGAATTTCGGAAATTTCGGGATGATCGGGATGATCGTATAGAGAAAATAAAAACATAGTTGTTAGGTGTGGGTAGGATAGGCTTCTCTGAAGAGAAGGGTTTTCAGGGATCGTGTAAAAGCTAATAGAGTAGGACCTAATCGGACAGATTGGGGTAAGGAGTTCCATAGGATTGAAGAGGCTCTGGAAAAGTCCTGGAGGCGAGCATGGGAGGAGGTGATGAGGGGAGATGAACAAAGAGAACGATTAGGTTGGTTTTAATATTGCTGAATTTAAAGATGGTGTGTGTTATTAGAGTACCATTTTGAAATAATGATTAGGTTGGTATTTATATTGCTGAAATCAAAGACCATGATGGGGTAAGCTGTGGAGAGCAGGAGAAAGGGAGGCTGCCACCGCCGACCAGGGGAAGCTGCCGGTGATGGGGTAAGTGCTACCGACTGACTAACCGACCGACCTACCGGACCTACCTGGGGGGGATGGGGGGTTGTGGCATACTGTTTGCCTCCCCCCCAAAAAGCTTTCCACCGGCCGCCACTGATCATCATTAAATTCAGGCACTAAACAGTGTTGATAGATCTTGATTCTAGAAAGCTTTCTGCTGTAATCAGAGATTTGAAAACGTTTAATTCTCTCTGGCCTGCAGTACTGGTGTCCACCAACGGGTGTCTCCTGGCAGTCTGGAACTGTCAGCAAAGGTTTCACCTGCTGGTGGTACTGTCTGATCTTCGGGCCGCAGTACTGGTGTCCACCAGCGGGTGTCTCCTGGCAGTGTGGAGCCAACATCATCTCCTGCGATCAAGCGTCACCTGAGGCTAATTGCAGGAGATGTGTACTTATACCTGGCAAGCTCTCACACACTTACCTTGGTCTTGTCCTTGAGCCCTGACCTGTATCCTGTGATTCCGAGAACCTGAACCTAAACCTGTATTTGCTGATTCCTGTACCCCTGCCCTGCAGCCTAATCCCTTCCAACTTTTCCCTGTCCTGTCTTGCTCCTTGCCCCATCTGCTGATCTCCTGTTTATGACCCTGGCCTGGCTACGTTTATGATTCCGATATTCCCCATATATTGTACATACCTGTTTTGTTTGTTATTTGTGGGTCACTGTCTGGTTGTGTCATATACCAGATGTGACCAGAACTGTGTGACTGCAACAGAGTGAACCAGACATAAATAGGTGAAAGTAAGTTTATTAAGGTACCAGCATATACATGTGAACACACCACCAATACAGAGTGAACAAACCAAACAACCAAACAGTGATAATACACAACCAGCATATGTAGCAAAAGGGAGTACCAGAATCGTAGTCAAGCCAGGCCAGGGTCATAAACAGATGATCAGTAGCTGGGAAGGGAAACAACAGGACAAGAGAGGATGGATGGATCACAGGAGGGACGGGTCAGGTACAAGGCTCAGGGAAACAGGATCAACAGGTTCCAGGAATCAGGCTTCAGGTTCAGGAATCAGGTTTCAAGATCAGGGTAACAGGATGCAGGCTGCAGGTCAGGGCTCAAGGACAATACCAGGGCAACATAAGTGTGCACTTGCCGGGTATTTATACTGCAGCTGCTAATTAAGGTCAGGTGACACCTGTCTGCAGAGGGGAATACCTGCTCCACAATGCCAGGATTCCTCCGTTGGTGGATGCCAGTACTGCAGCCCAAAGGTGACAGAATATCAGCAGGAAAAAGCTCTTCTGACATCTCCAAACTGCCAGGAGACACCTGCTGGTGGACCTCAGTACTGCACGCCAAATGATCAATATTACCAGCGAAGGAGACCTTTCCTGACAGTACCCCCCCTCGAAGGAGCGACCTCCGGACGCTCCAACAAGCCGTTGCTGGGGAAAGTCCATTGTGTCCAGCTGGGCAGCAGGCAGTGGCACATCAAGCTGGGTAGCGGGCAGGAACACATCAGACTGGGCAGCGGGCAGGAACACACCAGGCTGGGCAGCGGGCAGGAACACACCAGGCTGGGCAGCGGGCAGGAACACACCAGGCTGGGCAGCGGGCAGGAACACACCAGGCTGGGCAGCGGACAGGAACACACCAGGCTGGGCAGCGGACAGGAACACACCAGGCTGGGCAGCGGACAGGAACACACCAGGCTGGGCAGCGGACAGGAACACACCAGGCTGGGCAGCAGGCAGGAACACACCAGGCTGGGCAGCAGGCAGGAACACACCAGGCTGGGCAGCAGGCAGGGACACATCTGGCTGGGCAGCGGGCAGGAACACATCAGGCTGGGCAGCAGACAGGAACACACCAGGCTGGGCAGCAGGCATGAACACACCAGGCTGGGCAGCGGGCAGGAACACACCAGGCTGGGCAGCGGGCAGGAACACACCAGCCTGGGCAGCGGACAGGAACACACCAGGCTGGCAAGCGGACTGGAACACTTCAAGCTGGGCTGCAGGCATGGGCACTTCAAGCTGGGCAGCAGGCACGGGCACTTCAAGCTGGGCAGCAGGCACGGGCACTTCAAGCTGGGCAGCAGGCACGGGCACTTCAAGCTGCACAGCAGGCACATGCACTTCAAGCTGGGCAGCAGGCACATCAAGCGGGGCAGCAGGCACTTCAAGCTGGGCAGCAGGCACATCAAGCTGGGCAGCAGGCACGGGCACTTCAAGCTGGGCAGCAGGCACTTCAAGCGGGGCAACAGGCACGGGCACTTCAAGCTGGACAACAGGCACAGGCATTTCAAGCGGGGCAGCAGGCACTTCAAGTGGGGCAGCAGGCACAGGCACTTCAAGCTGGGCAGCAGGCACATCAGGCTGGGCAGCAGGCACGTGTACTTCAAGCTGGGCAGCTGGCATGGGCACTTCAAGCTGGGCAGCTGGCACATCAAGCGGGGCAGCGGACACAGGCACTTCAAGCTGGGCAGCAGGCACATCAGGCTGGGCAGCAGGCACGGGCACTTCAAGCTGGGCAGCAGGCACGGGCACATCAGGCTGGGCAGCAGGCACGGGCACATCAGGCTGGGCAGCAGGCATGGGCACATTAGGCTGGGCAGCTGGCAAATCAAGAGGGGCAGCAGACACAGGCACTTCAAGCTGGGCAACAGGCACATCAGGCTGGGCAGCAGGCACGGGCACTTCAAGCTGAGCAGCTGGCATGGGCACATCAAGCGGGGCAGCAGACACAGGCACTTCCGGCTGGAACACTGGCCCCTCAGGCTGGAACACCCTCAGCTGGAACACTGGCACCTCCGGCTGGAACACTGGCCCCTCAGGCTGGAACACCCTCAGCTGGAACACTGGCACCTCCGGCTGGAACACTGGCCCCTTAGGCTGGAACACCTCCGGCTGGAACACTGGCCCCTCCGGCTGGAACACTGGCCCCTCCGGGTGGAACACTGGCCCCTCCGGGTGGAACACTGGCCCCTCAGGCTGGAAGGCGGGTACCAGGACATCGGATTGGATAACAGGCACTGGTACGTCAGACTGGATAACAGGCACTGGGACATCAAACTGGATTGGATTAGCTGGTGCGGAGGCAGGTTGGGTTACTGGCAGGATCGTCTTGGTTGGAAAAAACTTTCGTTTTTTTCTTTGGCTTAGCCACTGAAGCTTTGTAGGTAAGGGGTACAGCAGACTGGAAAGGAGGATTGGGATATGGCAGAGAAGAGGCAACAGTAGCTGGGGGAAGTTCCTGTGGGTTAGTAGGCAGCTGAGAAGAGGCAGGTGGGTTGAATGCAGGATAGGTACAGGGAGCAGAGACCGGATATGAGTATTTGGTTGGGAGCAGCGTATACTGAGCTGCAACTAAGGTTGACATGGGTGAAGGGGAAACATACATTTGGGTAGGCTGGTGTTTGGTGGCAGAGGTGGTTTGTTTGGCTGGAGCTGATTGTATCATGTCAGACCATGCTGAAAGTATAGGTTGTACAAACTGTGCTTTTAAATCTCCCTGTCTAACAAAAGACTGATCAGACACAATGCACTCCGCAATCACCTGTGGGGAACAGGCTGAGTAGTGCTCACAAAAATCGGCTGGATCATTTTCAAAAAGTCACACTAGGGATACAACCTGATTCATATTAAAAGGAGGAGTGAAATCATCACGGCCCTCTGGAATACAGGGCAGGGCCAGCTCAGTAACTTATAGTCGCAAACAACTGCTTACTAGACCATCTTTCAGAGCCTGGCGGCAATAATCACCACTTTCAGATGCCAGCAGAGAAAAATAAATAACCTCATCGGCATTCATGTTTGCAACCAAACTGAATCAAAATGGTTCCCCTGTGCAGCCACTTCCAGTCAGGGATGGCCCTGATATTCTGTCATAAACCAGATGTGACCAGAACTGTGTGGAGTGCAACAGAGTGAACCAGACATAAATAGGTGAAAGTAAGTTTATTAAAGCGGGGGTCCACCCACACCGCCAAAAAAAATAAATATTAAAAGCCAGCAGCTACAAATACTGCAGCTGCTGACTTTTAATACATGGCCACTTACCTGTTCCAGGGTCCAGCGATGTCGGCAGGGGACGTCGAGAACCCGTTCGGTTCTCGGCAGCTGCCGCCGCCATCCTAGGTGAGGGAATCAGGAAGTGAAGTGTTGCGGCTTCACTTCCCGGTTCCCTACTGCGCATGCGCGAGTCGCGCTGCGCGTCCCAAGTGGTCCCCGCTCTCTCCTGGGAGCTGTGTGTTCCCAGGAGACAGCGCGGTGGGGACGGGAAGCGGCGTAGACTCCCATGGGAGTCTATGCCGGAAGTGGGTGCAAATACCTGTCTTAGACAGGTATCTGCACCCCCCTCCCCCCTGAAAGGTGCCAAATGTGACACCGGAGGGGGGGGAGGGTTCCGAAAAGCGGAAGTTCCATTTTTGTGTGGAACTCCGCTTTAAGGTAAATGCATATACATGTGAACACACCACCAATACAGAGTGAACAAACCAAACAACCAAACAGTGATAATACACAACCAGCATATGTAGCAAAAGGGAGTACCAGAATTGTAGTCAAGCCAGGCCAGGGTCATAAACAGGAGATAAGTAGCTGGGAAGGGAAACAACAGGACAAGAGAGAATCAATGGATCACAGGAGGGACGGGTCAGGTACAAGGCTCAGGGTCCAGGGTTCAGGAAACAGGATCAACAGGTTCCAGGAATCAGGCTTCAGGTTCAGGAATCAGGTTTCAGGATCAGGATCAGGATCAGGGTAACAGGATGCAGGTTAGGGCTCAAGGACAATACCAGGGCAACATAAGTGTGCACTTTCCGGGTATTTATACTGCAGCTGCTAATTAAGGTCAGGTGACAACTGTCTGCAGATGGGAATACCTGCTCCACACTGCCAGGATTCCTCCGCTGGTGGACGCCAGTACTGCGGCCCAAAGGTGACAGAATATCAGCAGAAAAAAGCTCTTCTGACAGCTCCAAACTGCCAGGAGACACCTGCTGGTGGTCCTCAGTTCTGCACGCCAAGAGATCAATATTACCAACAGAGGAGACCTTTCCTGACAGGTTGTAGGATTGTTGTACACTGTTTGGTATTGGCCTACATTATTTCACTTTACATGCGTTTGGTTCCTTCTGTTGCAGTCCACACGGTTCTGGTCACACCTGTGTATGACACAATGGCAGCATGAATTTAAAAAGTGAATCCTTTCTCTCTTACTTCATTCACAAAGAATAACCAGTGATTCACAAAGTCATGGTGAAAATAGGAAAGAATGTGATTTTGCTCACCCCATGTTCTCTTTCAAAAGATTGAATGATTCACAATGTTTACCTAGCAACTGAAAACATCCCTGCGGTGAAAGTCAGTACGTGGTGTGCAAGTATATGAAATTGAGGAAAGCTGTACTTGTGTTTTGTAAACTTGATTCACAGTTGATTTACTCAAGCTAAAGTCTATCTAACTGATTCATTTGTTGTACCATTATATTTTCTTTTTTTATTTCTACTTCTCACTGAGTCAGTGGGTAAACCAGGACAGGGAGATTTGTATTACATGTGGGAAAAGAGATTACTATAAGCACAGACATACTAAAGAACTCCAGATACGTACACTCTATAGGGAATATTTATTCTCCAGTGGAAAGTGCAAGATACCTATTACATTCTTTAAAGTAATTAAAATCTGACTCATCTGCATTCTAATCCAAATTTCCTTTTTACTGTAATTTACACCCACGGAGTACCTTACAGAATATTGTCCAGATGAAAGGTCAAAAGGCTTTTACAAATCTAACTCAAGGAGTAAAGCTAAATACACAGTTCATATATGTGAGCTGTCATAGCTGCTTAGTGATATGTTATTCCATTTAGTCAGACTTGCCAGATTAGTGACCTCACTCTTTCCACTGCAATATAGGTATAAATATGCAATTTAGTCAGCTTACTTGCTTTAAATATCTACAAGTCTACAATTGGACAATAAATGAGCAGAAATACACAGGTGATATCATCACTTTGCTCACTCCCAGTTCCAGCACACTCTGTAAGAAAAGCATATTGGCAATACTAAGATGATAATGATAATAACACATATAATAATCAAAAAACAATAGATGTGTAGGAATCGGTGGATTAGTGTATGCAGATAGCTGCTACCAGGAAGCCTGTAAAAAGCATGGAAAGGCTGACTGATGCCACCCATGCTTGCATGCATGCACTTTCAGGGGTTATCTGCAATTTGGGACAAATGAATGACCGTGAACCAGTGTTAAGTTTGATGTCAAATTTCAATTTAGTTTTAGTCATAGTCTTTTGACTAAAATACCATTTAGGTTTTAGTTGTATATTAGTCATCTAAAATTGTTTTAGTTGTCGTATTTTAGTCAACTAAAATCTAATGGGTTTAGTTAAGTTGTAATGCATTTTTTAAAGAAGAGTTCCACACAAAAATGGAACTTCCACTTTTTGGAACCCTCCCCCCCTCCGGTGTCACATTTGGCACCTTTCATGGGGGAGGGGGGTGCAGATCCCTGTCTAAGACAGGTATTTGCACCCACTTCCTGGCATAGACTCCCACGGGAGTCTACGCCTCTTTTCGTCCCTACGTGCTGTCTCCTGAGAAACACACAGGTCCCAGGAGATAGCGGGGACTAGTTACGACGCACATGCACAGTAGGGAACCGGGAAGTGAAGCCACAACGCTTCACCTCCTGATTCCCTCACCTAGAATGGCGGCGGCAGCTGCCGAGAGTCTAGCAAGTGATCGGCGTCGGCTGCCAACATCGCTGGACCCTGGGACAGGTAAATGTCCATTTATTAAAAGTCAGCAGCTGCAGTATTTGTAGCTGCTGGCTTTTGATATTTTTTTTTAGGTGGACTCCCACTTTAAGCATTTCTTTGGAACTTCCAAACTCATTACAGTATCTCACAAAAGTGAGTACACCCCTCACATTTTTGTAAATATTATATTATATCTTTTTGTGTGACAAGACTGAAGAAATTACACTTTGCTACAATATAAAGTAGTGGGTGTATAGCTTGTATAACAGTGTAAAATTGCTGTCCCCTCAAAATAACTTAACACACAGTCATTAATGTTTAAAACGCTGGCAACAAAAGTGATTACACCCCTAAGTGAAAATGTCCAAATTGGGCCCAATTAGCCATTTTCCCTCCCCGGTGTCATGTGACTCGTTAGTGTTTCAAGGTCTTAGGTGTGAATGGGGAGCAGGTGTGTTAAATGTGGTGTTATTGCTTTCACTTTCTCTTATGCCACGTACACACGACCAGACTTTACGGCTGACCGGAGTCCGTCGGACAATTCGATCGTGTGTGGGCTCCAGCTGACTTTTTTCCCCAAAAGTTCGACGGACCTATAAATGAAACATGTTTCAAATCTTTCCGACGGACTCAAATCCGTCCAAAAGTCCGCTCGTCTGTATGCTAGTCCGACGGACAAAAAACAATGCTAGGGCAGCTATTGGCTACTGGCTATGAACTTCCTTGTTTTAGTCCAGTCATATGTCATCACGTACGAATCCGTCGGACTTTGGTTGATCGTGTGTAGGCAAGTCCGTTCATTCATAAAGTCTGTCGTAAAGTCCGTCAAAAAGTCTGCTGGACAAAGTCTGCCATAAAGTCCGCTCGTGTGTACGCAGCATTACTGGTCACTGGAAGTTCAACATGGCACCTCATGGCAAAGAACTCTCTGAGGATCTGAAAAAAAGAATTGTTTCTCTTCATAAAGATGGCCTAGGCTATAAGAAGATTTCCAAGACCCTGAAACTGAGCTGCAGCTCAATGGCCAAGACCATTCAGTTTACTGAAGATAAGCAGACTAAGGACATTGATTACTGGAATCATGTCCTGTGGTCTGATGAGACCAAGATAAACTTATTTGGCTCAGATGGTGTCAAGCGTGTGTGGCGGCAACCAGGTGAGAAAGTACAAAGACAAGTGTGTCTTACCTACAGTCAAACATTGTGGTGGGAGTGTCATGGCCTGGGGCTGCATGAGTGCTGCCGCCACTGGGGAGCTACAGTTCATTGAGGGAACCATGAATGCCAACATGTACTGTGACATACTGAAGCAGAGCATGATCCCCCCCTTTGGAGACTGGACCGCAGGGCAGTATTCCAACATGATAACAACCTCAAACAGACCTCCAAGATGACCACTGGCTTGCTAAAGAAGCTGAGGATAAAGGCGATAGACTGGCCAAACATGTCTCCAGACCTAAACCCTATTGAGCATCTGTGGGGCATCCTCAAATGGAAGGTGGAGGAGGGCAAGGTCTCTAAGATCCCCCAGCTCCGTGATGTCATCATTGAGGAGTGGAAGAGGACTCCAGTGGCAACCTGTGAAGCTCTGGTGAACTCCATGCTCAAGAGAGTTAAGGCAGTGCTGAAAAATAATGGTGGCCACACAAAATATGACACTTTGGGGCCAATTTGGACATTTTCACTTAGGGGTGTACTCACTTTTGTTGCCAGCGGTTTAGACATTAATGGCAGTGTGTTGAGTTTTTTTGAGGGGACGGCAAATTTACACTGTTATACAATCTGTAAACTCACTACTTTACATTGTAGCAAAGTGTCATTTCTTCAGTGTTGTCACATGAAAAGATATAATAAAATATTTACAAAAATGTGAGGGGTGTACTCACTTTTGTGAGATACTGTATATACAAAATAATGTACCCTAACAAACTAAATATAAGGACTATAACGGTATCCAATTTATATAAAAAATATCAAAAAATATTTATTATATGATAAAATTTGCATATGTATACATATAAGGAAACATACAAAATATACAAAAACTACACATAGAACATAACCGAAACCATCTAGTACTCCTTGAATACAGGTTCTTGGTGGCTCCCCCATGGTGGAGCTCAGTGAGATGTTTCTTTATATGTATACATGTGCAATTTGTATCATATAATACATATTTTTTGATACTTTTTATATAAATTGGGTACCGTTATAATCCTTATATTTAGTTTGTTAGGGTTTATTATTTTGTATATCATTGATTAGGATGAGGTGCCAGACCTACATGGTCTACCAAATTAGGGTTTCTCATTGAGGCCTTCCTCCCAGTTTCCTATTTTTCAAACTCATTATATACTCCTGGAGTAAAAATCTAATAACATATTATTATTTCTGGTATTAGGGTTTGAACATGCCCTACAGACACAGATTTAGCCATTGTGATATATAACCAGTTTTAATTTTGACATCAAATTTCAATTCAGTTTTAGTCATAGTCTTTTGAGTAAAATGCCATTTTCTTCAAATAGTAAAAGGTATGCTTTGAATGGCAAGTAGAAATCAACCAATTGTTTACTGTGGCTGCCTTTAAAGTTGACTGCTTCTGGCCAATTTCTATCAAGCTCTCATTAAGAATTAAGAGACCACAGATGATACAACAATGTAAAACTGCTCAGGTACGTGACATTTTTAATCAGAGAGAATTGGCAGGTGTTTTACTACAAGAATTAACAAGGTTCTAAAGCCTAAACATTTTTTATCTTAATGCATTCCTTGCCTTCCTTTATTCATCGGTTTTGGCCCTTTCACTTACCTGGGTTTTTTATTCAATCTAGCGCTGTGCATGTCTGCAGCTCTTCTTTCTCCTCACTTCTGTGTCTCACTGGCTTTACTGAGGCACCAGGAGCCACTGGCGCCTGCTGCTGTCAATCAAAGCCAGTGATGCAGGGGGCTGGGCTGAGTCCCACTGTCTGTCTCAATGGGCGCAGCAGCGGGGCTCAGGTGTGAACACGCACTGGACAGAGAGGAGGAGCCAGGAGCGCTAGCGGAGGGCCAGAGAAGAGGAGGTTCAGGGCCACTCTATGCAAGTCCATTGCACAGAGCAGGTAAGTATAGAGATGTTTTTTTTTTATTCCTTTATAATCACTTTAAGGGTCCACAGATGACACAACAGTTTAAAATTAGCCAGCAGCAAAATCATTTTGATGAACAAGGTTAGGACCAAATTTATTAGAAACAAACAGCACAGTCTGGGGCTTTACTGCAAGAATTAAGATACAGCAGAGGACACTTCAGTGAAAAAATGGCCAGAACAGTTTTAATGTGGGATATTGGATCTAACTAGTATATGCCTAACCTTTATTGTATCTATGGGCATAGGGAGTTGAGTTTGAGTTGAATAGTTGAATGTAAGTGATAAATTGTGAAGTGGTTTAAGTGCACACTGTTCCTATACTTAGTTTTTTTTTTTTTTACTTAAAACAATGCAGCCACATGCTCTGAACACAGAGCAGTTTAAATAACAGAGGGTCTGTAACAAGTGAACTTCAAGCTTGAACTTCAAGCACCCCAAGCATAAAAAGGTCCCATCAACATAAATATTTTAAAAAATCCACAAAATAAATGAAAACCCCAAATTTCCACTTTTTGAAGACAATTCTTTTAAAGGGAGCTACGGGGGAGATCAGCAGCAGCTAAAAAGCAAAAGTGAGCACTGACCTCAAATCAAACATAGTTATTGGCCTTTCTAAGTCTGCTTGCCATAATGCAAAGGCCATATAATTTATAATGGTTTAAAAAGATTGGCAAATCTGCACAAAAATTGGCTGGGACTGCAAATCTGGAACCTGCAGCATTTGTCTCGAACCCATAATGTGCAGCAAATACAAATAGCATCCCTATTTACAACACTGGTTTCATTTAGATCCCTAATATCATATTCCATTATGTGAAGGAAGAAAAGAATATAATCCCACCATTGGAACCCATTCCTCTAAATTTCTGTTGTTCAACCAACAGGAAAACCTTTGCTGTTATTTTAATATAAAAGAATAGCTGGATGACGATTAGCTGCCAGTCTGTCCTGCTCAAAGGAATTGAGTCATGACAATACCAGTCATACATTGCGATTCCTGTTGAAGCATGTTGGGATAACTTTTATCTTCTGTTTCAGCAGCATTAGCTCAGCTAACATTTCTTTTTTCTATGCCCAGGTGCTGTTTCTAGCTTCCTGGTACATTTTTACTCAGTTCAGTGAGCATGAGGCTGTTCTCTTTAGTTAGTATACTCTGGTAATATGTCATCAACCTACAGTTTTGTTAGTAGTTTGAAAATGAAATGCTGTTCCAGTAGTTTTATATTACGGATATTTTGGATCAAAAGCTCAACAAAGCTGTGGGCACACCATGTGTCAAAAAAAAAAAGGGACCATACATCGATGACGTAACTGTGCCTAACATCCTGCCTGTGATAAACCCCATTTCATCATGTTTCACACCTAGTTTAGTCATAGCGAAGGAGAGCCCCTTATTCTTTTTGACACATTGTTTGCCAAGTAGAGATACACTTTTGGGTGGGCTCCCAATGTACCCGAGGATGAACGAGAAATGAGCGTTTGGAGCAATGTCTGCCACTGATTCTAATTGCTGTGGGCAAGTTTAAATTTGGGTCACCTATGTGCTATAGACCAGGGGGTCTGAATTTTCAGAAAAACCCCCAGGGGCATAAAGGTATGGTTTTCATGGTTCCACCCACTATTCTCAAAATTAAAATGATTTGCATGAGCCACACCCACTATTTTCACCATAAAATGTGGTAATTATGTAAATATTATCTGTTTCTTCCGATGCTCAAGAGGAAGGGCTCCTTTTAGTTCCTTTTGATTTGCATCTTAAAAGTTGACAACATACTAAATAGCGCTGCCCCATTGCAGATGGCACACATTTGCGAAGTGGATAGAGTAAGCACAGGTCTCCCGCTGCTTAGGGACAATGCCTTTAGAGCTAGGAAGAGGTTCCTAACAAGAAGGGACAAGACAGGATAGCGCTGCTGGCTCCACTATCCTAGGACTTTACAGCTGGGACTGTAAAACTTTCTGACAGTCTGCAAGTTTGCCTACACCACTGCTCTCCCTATTGGCCAACCTCTTCACTCAGTTGCTGCCCCAGTAACGTAAGCATTGTTAAAGTGAAACATCATGCGCTGGGACTGTGCACAGCTAATGCTGTTATGATCTTTTGTTCCCAAATTGCCTGTAATACTAAGACTCTTATGCCATATTGTTTTGGGATTGTTGAGCAAGTACTTCGCCATTGCCCACATGTGCATTTGTTATTTACATTTACCAAATAATAACAATGCCGCTTTCCTTGGTCCCTATGTGCTTTTACTCCAACTTCAGTACCAATCACCTGGCCCCGCCCATACACTGACCACTATAAAGGGATACTACACTGGACCACCAACAGGGCCGCTGATAAGGCAGTACAACCGGTCCTGTTGTACTGGGCCCAGGCCTCCTCAGTTAAACAGGGGGGCTGGGGTCAGCTTTATTGTTAATTTTTGCTTAAATTAATAAATACATTTTATTGCACTGCACCCCCCGCTCCTACTTGCTTGCCAAGGCTTAAATTACCCTGGGCCCTATCAGGTCAACAGAGGGGTCAAGGAGGTAGGGGCAGAGAAGGGACTTTTTTTCCATTTTTGGTGCGTAGGCTGATAAAGTAAGTGCCGTTGGTCTGCTGCAACTCGGGAGAAAGGGGAGGGTGTAAGTAAGGTTGGGGGGCCCCGCCAGGAAGGCTGTATGGGGCCCCACCAGGAAGGCTGTATGGGGCCCCATGATTTTTAACAGCAGCTCTGACCACCAATGTAAAGGGACCTTACACTGACCACCTATGTAAGAGGCACTAAAGTGACCAGTACATATCCCTTATATACCCTTGTAAGCTGCACTATGCATTGGATTCTCTTGATCATTGCACTCTTCTACATTACTGTTTCCTCACCAAAGTGTTTATTGTCTCAACAGTTGCTGGTTGATAAGTAGTCCCCGATTAGTTCAATGAGGTTTTTCTTTAAGGGCCGGGTTCACACCACAAAACGCACTTCAGATCCTTTCCGGATGCGTTTCTGCATGCACGTTTTTGATGTGTTTCGGTGCATTTTTTATGCGTTTCTGGATGCAATACATGTGCTTTTTTCTTCTTTTTTCCAGTTTTTTATTTACTTTACTAGGGTTCAGTGCATTTCTGATGCATTTTACTGCGTTCCAGTACAGTCCAGTGCAGGAAAAATGCAGGATGTGTGTGCAGTATGACATGTTTAGTAAAAATTTTGCAAAAAAACATGAACCATTGTGTTGAAGTTTATGTGCACCTGCGAGACTTCCACTTTTAGCAGAATAAAAAAGGGATATTTTTAGGGTACCAATCCCCTTTAAAAGTGTATTTCTACTTTTTCAGCCGGATTGGGATAACACCTATTTGTCATTTGTTATTCGTTACTTGTATTTATTCACACACCATAACTTAAAAATGTAAATGTATTTAAAAATTGCTTCTTACAGCTAACTTGCTCTTTTTCTGAAAATTCAAAAGCTGAAATTTTCCTCTTCAATGGGGGGGGGGGGGGGGGGGGGGTAGGTAATGTATATCATAATTAACCCTGTCTGTGCTGTGCTGGCTTATTATCAGTTATAAACTAGATTTAAACACTGCTGTAAACCCACTGATAGGGTGTAAAAGTGTAGGATTAGTGACTGGTATGCTCGCAGACAGACTTTTAGGAACTGGAGCTTTCTGTTTAAATGGACTTCTGTGGACCAGCATCTGTTTATCTGTTAAAATGTAAAGCTACATGTTACCCTTACATGTCTCCTGGCTTGATCATATACCGTTAACTGTTCCTCCCATCTCCGTATACTCCAGCACTGCGTGAATGTTTATATATGGGGCCTGGTAAATCTGTGTTTACCTAGATCATTTCTTATGCATTCAAATTTGCAGGAAGGTTTAGGCCTCCCCAGTTTTGCAAAATATTATCAGGCGGTCCAGTTAACCCATTTAGCTTTGTAACACACTACACAGTAAAGAAAAGTCCCTTATGGTTCGGTCTAGAAGCTGTGGTCTGAAACCTTGATAATCTTATCTGCTTATCTGAAATGCTAAATGTAATTTATGTAATTTTTCTACAGCAAACCAACCCTTTGATGAAGACCTTGATTGTACGGGTCGAAACGCGTCAGTAATTTTATACAACAGACATTCTGATATGTAATGCTGTGTATAATCTTGTGTTTGCATTCTTTGCATTTGGAATGTTTTTATATTAAACCTACTAGAGCTCATATTTTAACTGCCATGAGAATATTACATATTCATTTTCAATAAAGAATCTGTTTTTTAATCAATTTACTCTTGTTAATTACTGATTTTGCTGCAAACCCCCCCTGGGGGGAATTCTCCCACATTGTAACTCCTAAATGATATGTCCACTTTGCCTTAACCTCGGACTCTGAACCCCCCTTATACAGCCCACTGGGCGGCTGACCTTGATGCTCTGCTTAGCTTCGGAGACCAGTTAACAGGTCCTCACTAGGTGGCACCTTGTCCCAGCAAGGATTGCTAAAATACTTCCATCTTATTCTCTGCACTGTTTTCGGGGCTGTGTGGAGGCAGGAACACATTTGCATACTTGGTGAACTTGCTCTATAGGTATGGCATATTGGATTGGGTTTCCAATGTTATCTATACTTTTTGGCGTGTCCCTTAGCCCTGATCCTACCTTATCTTTTCTGATTAAATGTCCTCCTGATTTAACTTCCTCGTAATTCATACTCTTCCTATATGTCACCACTGCCTCCAAACAAATTATCTCCAAATCCTGGAAGTCACCTAGCCTATGTCTCCTGGAAAATAAAAATAGGGTAACGCAATTCATGATCCATAGCAAGACTGAAGCCACACTGTTTGACCACATATCGAAACATCTCAAAATCTTGCATCTCCCAGGTAGCCCCTGGGAGACCCTGGCCCCTTCCCTTCTCTTGACCCTTCTCTTCCTGTACCTTTTTCTCTTCTTGTGTTTTCCATTTATGTACATCAGCCTACACTCCACATATTCTACCTCGCAGCTTTCAAGTATAGTCTTCCCTGTGATGCGGGGTTACTGCCTTTGTTTTCTTCTGTTTTAATACTTGTTTGCTTATATGCTGCTCCAAGTGTTAAAATCATTGTTCCTGACTGCTTGATTATTCTCATTTGTTAGCAGTTTACTTGTGTTGAGAGTGTATAGCCATGTAATCTCAGTGGCAATTGTATTTTGATTGTACACTGTCTTATTTATGTTTATTTTAGATTTATCTCTGTATGGGAAAATGTATGTATGTATTGCCTAAACAGAGAATCAATAGTGGGCTTAAAGGCCCTTAAGGTGATTGTAAACCTTTATTTATTTTTTTAAACAACAAACATGTTATACTTACCTGCTCTGTACAATGGTTTTACACAGAACAGACTCCTCTTCTGGGGTCCCCTGCCAGCTCTCCTGGCTCATCCTCCCTGCTGAGTGCCCACCATAGCAAGTCGCTTGCTATGGGGGCACACGTGTGGGCCCGCTCCCGTGTCAAGTTCTGTGTGTCTATAGAGTGGCTCGGCACTGCCCCCGCTTCAACCTCACTGGCTGTGATTGACAGCAGCAGGAGTCAATGGCTTGCACTGCTGTCTTTGAGCTCATGAGGAGGGAGAGGGAAGAAAGAGCCACGTGCACATCGTTGGATCAAGTTCGGGCTCAGGAAAGGGGTGCTGCACTGAAAGTTTTTTACCTTAATGCAGAAGATGCATTAAGGTAAAAACCTTCAGCCTTTAGAACCACTTATTTTTGTTTACCTAAATTAACACACACTGATAATATTATCCACATCAAGAAGTATGTACAGTCAGGTCCATAAACCCATCAGAGAGATAGCAAAAAGATTAGGTGTCGCCAAATCAACTGTTTGGAACATCCTCAAAAATAAAGAACGCACCGATGAGCTCAGCAACATCAAAAGACCCGGATGACAACAGAAAACAACTGTGGTGGATGACCGAAGAATTCTTTCCCTGGTGAAGAAAACACCCTTCACAACAGTTGGCCAGATCAAGAACACTCTCCAGGAGGTAAGTGTATGTGTGTCAAAGTCAACAATCAAGAGAAGACTTCACCAGAGTGAATACAGAGGGTTCACCACAAGATGTAAACCATTGGTGAGCCTCAAAAACAGGAAGACCAGATTAGAGTTTGCCAAACAACATCTAAAAAAGCCTTCACGGTTCTGGAACAACATCCTATGGACAGATGAGACCAAGATCAACTTGTACCAGAGTGATGGGAAGAGAAGAGTATGGAGAAGGAAAGGAACTGCTCATGATGCAAAGCATACCACCTCATCAATGAAGCATGATGGTGGTAGTGTCATGGCGTGGGCATGTATGGCTGCCAATGGAACTGGTTCTCTTGTATGCTCTTGTATTTATTGATGATGTGACTGCTGACAAAAACAGCAGGATGAATTCTGAAGTGTTTTAGGCAATATTATCTGCACATATTCAGAAAAATGCTTCAGAACTCATTGGACGGTGCTTCACAGTGCAGATGGACAATGACGCGAAGCATACTGCAAAAGCAACCAAAGACTTTTTTAAGGGAAAGAAGTGGAATGTTATGCAATGGCCAAGTCAATCACCTGACCTGAATTCGATTGAGCATGCATTTCACTTGCTGAAGACAAAACTGAAGGGAAAATGCCTCAAGAACAAGCAGGAACTAAAGACAGTAGTTGCAGTAGAGGCCTGGCAGAGCATCACCAGGGATGAAACCCAGCGTCTGGTGATGTCTACGCATTCCAGACTTCAGGCTGTAATTGACTGCAAAGGATTTGCAACCAAGTATTAAAAAGTGAAAGTTTGATGGATGATTGTTAATCTTTACCATTACTTTTGGTGGGTGGGAGGCACATATACAAACTGTTGTAATTCCTACACCGTTCACCTGATTTAGATGTAAATACCAACAAAATTAAAGCTGAAAGTCTACAGTTAAAGCACATCTTGTTTGTTTCATTTCAAATCTATTGTGGTGGTGTATAGAGTCAAAAAGATTAGAATTGTGTCCCAATATTTATGGACCTGTCTTTATGTAAATGGAAAAAATATACATTTTCTTTCAAATGTTCCGGAAACTACTTATGCATTTGTTCATGGAAAAATCTATGGCATCTTTAGACACCGCTACATGTAACATTCCATTGACCCATAATTTGGTTTATTTAGTCAGATTTACCTCCAGGTATTGCAAAACAGAGTTTATTTAAAAGCATTATTTTAATTCATCCAGGCAAAGGTACTCGCTATTGTGCTAGAAATTGCTTTGTGTGAAACATAATACCAAAAGGAACAGTATTTCTTTTAATTATTATTTCAAACATTTGTGTTAGCTTCCCCCTACAATGGTTTTATGAGAAAAAGCAATAAGTAATAGTGTTAAAACTGCTCACAATAACATTGCAGATGTAGGCGAAGATGTGAACTTGAGTATTGTCTCTAGATAAAGCATTATTGAAATGTCAGTGCAAAAAGCCTTGACACTGTGGGCATATTAAAAATACGTCAACAAAACATTTATGCCCTGTACACATGACCGGTTTTGCCATCGGAATAAACTCTGAAGATTTTTCTGACAGAATTCCGCTCAAGCTGTCTTGCATACACACACACGGTCACACCAAATTCCGACAATTCAGAATGCGGTGACGTACAACACGTAGGATGGGACTAGAAAACAGAAGTTCAATAGCCAGTAGCCAATAGCTTCCGTCTCGTACTTGCTTCAGAGCATGCGTCGTTTTTGGTGCGTCGGAACAGCATACAGACGAGCGTTTTTTTTCCGATAGTAACTTGTTCCGTTGGAAAAGTATAGAACATGTTCTCTATCTAAGTCCGTCTGAATTTTCGACAGAAAAAGTCCAATGGGGCATACACACAGTCGGAATATACGATGAACAGCTCTCATCGGACTCTTTCTGTCGGAAATTCCGCTCGTATGTACGCGGCATTACTTAATGCAGCTAGAGCATGCATCCCAGCCATGTGGAAACAACAATCTCCTCCTACTCTTGCCCAATGATTCACCAGAGTGAATGATATAGAAAGCATGGAGCATCTGATCTCTGCTCTCCGGGACAGAGCCGGAAGAACATAAGACCAGATGGTTCTACTGGGATCAGTTTTGTTTCTCTGATGAACATTCTCAATACTTATGAACCATTTTATGCCTATCTTGGACTGAATGGAGTGTGGTTGGCTGGGTGCTGTCCGCATCCTTTCCCCTTACCCCCCCTTTTTCCCCCTACTTTTCTTTCCTTTCCTGCCCCCCCCCCCCTTTTCCTTGATAACCTTTTTCTCAGCTCAAAAATCGATGCACTGTGCCACAGCTGGGCACTGTTAAAATTACATTCATTCCTTATTAGATTCTATTTTTTTAGATGTTTCTTAGTAATCTTTATTGAATTCACATACCTGTCTTTTTCAGTCCTTTATGCAGATACTGTTGGACTGTGGTATTTACATGAATGTTATTACCCTGTTGACTGTATTGTTTCCTGGCACACCAGCCGCTTGCCGTTTACTTTTAAATGTCATCCTTTGTGCATCTTTAAATAAAAAATGTAAAAAAAAAATGTCAGCATTGTACTATGGTATGATTTGTGATCATGATGGAACTGATTATTGAGGTGTACAATGCAACTTGTCCAACAAATAAAAGTGCAACACTTTTAGCACTTTTCTTCAATTTTCTTCATACAAAACTTAAAGATCAACAGCTGTTGCACATTTTCCACTATGTTGGAAAGTCTTTGTGTGATAAAAACTAGTTTGTTAAAAAGTACCCATAATTGTTCACTAGGCAAGACAATCATGTCACAGTCTTGTAATAGCCTCTAATATTGGAAACATGAAATGTAAGGGTTTGGCTACTCTAAAGCTGGCCATAGATGGATAGGATTTTGTGATTCAACTTTTTATTATTTTCGAAAGTTTAATTACAAAACAACACCAATTGGGCATACCCTGGCTTGATATACACACAAAAATGATTGAACTTCAAACCTTGTTAAGCGATTGAAATACTATAACAAGATAAATCAAGTATACATAGAAATATAAAGTAAAGCAATCTTGACCAGGTTAACAATAACTGGAGGTCTTCAGATGGTAACAATCGAGAGACTTGTTGTTATTATGAGAAATTTTGAGAGTACCATGTGAGGTCTTTGTAAGGATAGTTGGGTTAGAGGCACTAGTTTTAGTAAAGCAACTGATGGGAAAGGGTGAGAAGTTGGTCCGAATTGTAAAGCTGATGGGGGAACAACAATACTTCAGCTTTTGATAATAGATGAGTTTTTGTCCAACCTGTATTCTTTAAGACAAGGACACACTTCTCTGGTCAGCGATCTATTTCTCCCTGGCTGTGGAGAAGGAATTTGTAGATAGATTCGTTTTGGCAAATGAGAATTCCATCTGGAAATGCCTGTTGAGCAAACGAATGGTGTCTTTTAAGACAGGAGGGTGAATTGATTTCCAGTTTTTTGCCACTGTCAGACGAGCTGCTAGCAGGATGTGTGTCACTAACGTTTGTAGGTGTATAGGCCAAGAAGGAAGTGACAGCCCAGGAGTAAGTCCAGTGGAGACATCGGGATGGATATGTCACACAGAGAGGAAATTAAACCTGCTACTTTTTTGCAGTAGACTTTGATAGGTGGACAGTCCCACCAGATGTGTTGTAAAGATCCAATATTGTCGCAACCTCTCCAATATTTAGGTGAAGCAGTGGGGTAGATCTTTGCCAGTCTGTCTGGTGTGTAGTATAGATGGATAGTATTTTAAGTGCAAATTCTAAAGGAAAAGCCTTAGGAAAATTATTACAAAAATTCTCAGAACATTTGTTTGTCATTCAAAAGATTTGGTTTGCTTTTAACATTTGATTTGGGAATTAATGGGCTTTATCTAATAAAAACTACATACACTGTTAGAAATTAATTTATTTGAAAAAAGTTTTCCAACCTGCTCCTTCGAATTTTCTTGTCACTGCGGTCGAAAACAAACATTTGACCCACTAATTATTAAAAAAAAGAACAAAGGTTCTTAGAACCTTCTTTTCCCAAGAATTTTCATTTAAAATTCTACCCATCTATGGCCAGCTTAGAAGAGATAGCATTTGGATTTTGCATTATGGCTACAAAACAGCATTTAACTCTTCTACTGACAGACATTGTTTACCATTTTTATGTGCATGCTAATATGCACATTATGGAGATATTACTAAATGACCCCTACCAACCAATATATATATATATATATATATATATATATATATATTATTTTTTTTTTTTTTTTTTTTCAAAAGCAGACCTGTATGATAGTCCTGGTGTTCTATGTTTCTCAATGACCTCAAAAAATGCTTATGAAGTCTATATTTTCAAAAGAAAATAGGCTAAAATGATTTTGGTATATGCAAACAAATTAAAATGTATGTGTGTTGAGTGTGGGCTTGTATTATAATACATTTTTGTAAGCATTTTAAAGCCCCATGTGATAATACAAATAAGTCAACAATGCTTTTTTTATAGTGACAACAATATTCTGAATAGATCCCTGCCTGATGCCTTCTTGATCTCCAGGCAATGCAGATTGGGGGAAAAAGTCCCTTTATATGATGCTCCACAGCTGGTGCAGAGTACTCAACCATTAACCCAAAGGCAACAGTTAGATTCTATATTATACTGACTAACTCAATAAATAATAAATGATTTAAACATGGCTGCAGATTATGAATTAATCTTCTAATTTGGATATCTCCTCTCTGCTTCCTTACAGGTACACTGCATTAACCTCTGCTTTACTAGTTCTCTTTGTGCAACTCATCCAATGTGCATCACTTCCTACATTGGTACACTGAATCAGGGCTTTTTTTCAGCGGGAACGCGGAGGAACGTAGTTCCGGCACCATCAGCACTGAATGTATGTAAAAGGGGTGCTAGGATGTGCTGGAGGGTCTATTGATGCTGGCTGCTGGGAGATCTATTGTTGCTGGTAGGGACTTTTGTTGCTGGGGTTGATCTACTGTTTCTTGGAGGTATATTGTTGTGGGGGGTTCCATTGTTCTTGGAGGGGGATCAATTGTTGCTGGCTGCAGGGGATCCATTATACTGCCTTTTTTGTTATCATTAACAAATTCCATATACATACCTTAACACCACAAAATTATACTTGGTTCTGTATTCTCTAAAAGGGGCAGTATTGGGCAGTAGGTAGGGGGGTGGAACCAAGGGACAGTGCTCAGAGGTGAGTAGGGGGCGGAGAAAAGGGGTGACTTAAAAGGGGGAAGTACCTGCACCTTTTCACTGGGAAAAAAGCACTGCACTGAATTAACCTCTGATTTACAGTTGTCTGTGTTAAACTTGTCCTAGTTATCTATGTTATAGGGATATATTACATTTATGTTTTGTTTGATCAGAGAAAGCTAATTTTTATCTTATCTTATCTTTTTAATCTTTTTATTCTTTTTTTTTTAATCTTTATTCTTAATCTAATAACTTACCTTTTTGATCTTTGTGGTCCTGGCCTGCCTTGTGTGAAAAGTTTGCACTTGCACCCATTTGTCCATAGTCAGTGCCTTATTAAATAATTGACAAACAAACATGTACCTCATATTCCTATATATTTATATCAGCCTTTGGGGATAGGCACTCTTGCAATGTTAATTTTTATTCAGTGGCAAGATAAATGTCCTGGGATTTTTAAATCTTATTTAACTAAGGCACAAACAATGAAGCATCCACAAACTGTGCTGCTAACAGACTGCAGGTGAACCTGTACATCCCTTCCAGCTTTTCCTTCAACAGCTACTCTCTTCACCTTGTAATATGCTTATTCCACCTCTCTTTTCACAGTAATGTCTTCTCTCCTCCAACTCTCCTCCTGGGCAAGAGCATTGCTCTCTCGGGCTTCAGACTATTTATACACTCTCCCAGCCACCATCTGGGCACCTTCCCCCAGGTATGGCTGGAGTTGCATAAATATTCAGGCTGCTCATTTGATTCTCCCACTATAATCTGGAAGTCTCCAGCATGCAGGAGGAAGCATTCAAACTTGCAGCCTGCAGAGCTCAGAGTAGACCAAAACAATCAGATGCTGCACTGCCTATTAAGACAGAGCGATAAGAACCAAATTTGTCTACCAAGTTCCAAGAACCTTACCTCCCCCCCTCCACTTCTCATGTGCCCTCCAGAATGCCTGCTCTGTCTATAGCAAGCTCACCTATATCAATGCCTTTTATCTCTATCTCCCTTAGCCTAATTGCTGTTACTGACCAGTTTCTCTCAGGATTGCTGTGATTTATCAGCCACTATCAATGTAGGTGACTTCAACATCTCTGTTAATGCTAACACCTAGACTAAGTCTGAACTCCTCAAACAAATGCCATCTTTTCACCTAACACAATGGATACACACTCCTATTCAATCCACACAGCCACACTATTGACCTTGCATTCACCTCTGAACTCCTTGCAGTAAATCTTTTACTGCAGGAAGAAAGACAAAAGTGAAAAGGCCATAAGGTTCTTAGCTTGACTGCACAGTGTATGCAATCTCACACTGTTGTCACTATGAAAGTACGCTAGTGACATCTACTGTTCCCTTAGAACTTTCACAATTGCACTGCTTCAAATGTGGGCACTGAAAAAAAAAATAAATCTCAAACGGAAAAAGGTACACGGGTGAAATTTTACATTTAACCTAAATAAGACTGAATTCCAGTAGGAATAAATAGGTGACCACACACTAGAATCTACAACAGATTCAGTAAAAATTTGAGAACTCAACAGAAATGAAAGCTTGAAACAATTCCAGATGCATACTAAAGTTGTGCCACAAATGTCTCATCTTAAAGACACGCTATCACTAACCTTCAATTCCGAACTCTTTCTATGAATAATTATTTCTGCCTAAAGTTGATCTACAAAATCATTGATCACCTCATGTACAGTGCTGTGAAAAAGTATTTATCCCCTTCCAGATTTTTTATTTTTTTTTGCATATTTTTCACACTTAAATGATTTAGATCATCAAACAAATTTTAATATTACACAAAGATAACCCAAGTAAATCCAAGATGCAGTTTTTAAATTATTATTTCATTTATTAAGGGAAAAAAGCTGTTCAAACCTTCCTGGTCCTATGTGAAAAAGTAATCGCCCCCTCCCATACTGAATCATAAATGAACTGCGATTAACCACAATTTTTTGGAAAGCTGAGTTAAATTTCAATTGCCACACCCAGGGCTGATTACTGCCAGACCTGTTGAATCAAGAAATCACATAAATAGAAGCACGCTAACAGATCACAAAAAGCCACACATCACAACAAATAATGATAAAAAGAAGGAAACCCTGGGATGGTACGGGTGAATGGGAAGGGAGTAAGCAAGGGGTAAATCAAGGTAAAGGAAAAAGAAACATACTCAATATTGTAATTGGTATGAGGAATGCCCAGAAATAGTAAAAGAAAAAAATACTTTATTAGAATATACAAAACATGGTTATAAAAGTAATGACCAATGCATACAAAATACCTAAACCACGCAAATGTGTATACTGGTAAGGGAAAGCATCCACATGCGTGGTATAAAGGAGCCCAACATGTTTCGGATAGGAATAAAAATTCAGTTCCTTCTTCAGGGGTTTCCTGTAAGGATTTTTTGTATGATCTGGGGGAAGTATATTGATAAAACATACCAGTCATTAGTATATGTACATATATACACATACACATGTACACACATATCATGAGTATATCTCATAGGTATAGAGGGTGTAGAGGAGCAGAATTATTGGAGAAAAAAAAAAAAAAAACATGTATATGGAATGAAAAGAGAATGATAAAGATGCAATACTAATAAAAACTCAAAATATGCCATAATTTTTCAAAATAGTATATAGCATTATAGGGAATTACTAGTTCAAACAATTAGCTGCATACAGAGCAACAGGCTATGGTCTGACAGTCTGCCAACAGGTACTTCAGGTCAACATCACCATGGTTCATTGCAGATTCAGATATGAGTAACACATGTGTGGATATATATAAAGTGGAGGTCTGAACTCAAAGATGGTATAGAGATTTGCTGATATATATCAGGAGGAGGTCATTGATGCCAATTAGGTACAGCGAGGTAGGTCAAACCACCAGCGTCCACGAGGAACAACCAATGGAAAGAGGGGAATGTACATCCCTACATAAAAAATAAAATAATATAATACTATTGGAGTATAGATGTCAAGGGTCCATAAAGTAACAATCCATACATAAATAAATATTAAATGTGCAATGGATGTAATGTAATAAGTTGTAGCAAGGAAGGGAAGAAAGGGGGGGGGGGGAAGAGGGGAAGGGGGGGGAGAGGGGAAAATGGAAAGAGGGGAAAGGTTGGCCAAGGTTGGGGCATATATACATATATATATACATATATATACACATACACATACATACATACATATACATACACACATATATACACATAAATATAATATGTAATGCATGAATGGATATATAGGAATAGTGGGTGTCTAGGGCCAATGCAAGTATATTTATCCCCGACAGTCATGTCCTATGGTATGCAGCATACAGTCAAAAAACTTTTAATGTAGATAAGATAGGTTAGGTGAGGATATGCCCAGTACACGTTGCTCTATGCAGTCACGATATAGGCAAAAAGAAATAATATTGGGAGTAAAGCTTACTTACAGATTGTGGGATGTATGGAATCACAACCTCCAGCCTGGCGTCCAAACCTGGATATGCAGCACAAATGTGTACAACTTATTACATTACATCCATTGCACATTTAATATTTATTTATGTATGGATTGTTACTTTATGGACCCTTGACATCTATACTCCAATAGTATTATATTATTTTATTTTTTATGTAGGGATGTACATTCCCCTCTTTGCATTGGTTGTTCCTCGTGGACGCTGGTGGTTTGACCTACCTCGCCGTACCTAATTGGCATCAATGACCTCCTCCTGATATATATCAGCAAATCTCTATACCATCTTTGAGTTCAGGCCTCCACTTTATATATATCCACACATGTGTTACTCATATCTGAATCTGCAATGAACCATGGTGATGTTGACCTGAAGTACCTGTTGGCAGACTGTCAGACCATAGCCTGTTGCTCTGTATGCAGCTAATTGTTTGAACTAGTAAGTCCCTATAATGCTATATACTATTTTGAAAAATTATGGCATATTTTGAGTTTTTATTAGTATTGCATCTTTATCATTCTCTTTTCATTCCATATACATGTTTTTTTTTTTTTTTTTTTTTTTGTTTTTTCTCCAATAATTCTGCTCCTCTACACCCTCTATACCTATGAGATATACTCATGATATGTGTGTGCATGTGTATGTGTATATATGTACATATACTAATGACTGGTATGTTTTATCAATATACTTCCCCCAGATCATACAAAAAATCCTTACAGGAAACCCCTGAAGAAGGAACTGAATTTTTATTCCTATCCGAAACATGTTGGGCTCCTTTATACCACGCATGTGGATGCTTTCCCTTACCAGTATACACATTTGCGTGGTTTAGGTATTTTGTATGCATTGGTCATTACTTTTATAACCATGTTTTGTATATTCTAATAAAGTATTTTTTTTCTTTTACTATTTCTGGGCATTCCTCATACCAATTACAATATTTAGTATGTTTCTTTTTCCTTTACCTTGATTTACCCCTTGCTTACTCCCTTCCCATTCACCCGTACCATCCCAGGGTTTCCTTCTTTTTATCATTATTTGTTGCAATGTATTATAGGGATGTGGTGAACTGGGTATAAGTTCATTGTTACACTCATATATGGTAGTGCACCATTTTCTATTTAAACAAAAAGCCACACATCATGCCACAATCTAAAAAAATTTAAGAACAGATTAGAAACAAAATAATTAACATGTATCGGTCTAGGAAGGGTTTCAAAGCCATTTCTAATGCTTTGGAACTCCAGTAAACCACAGGGAGAGCCATTATCCACAAATGGAGATGACTTGGAACAGTACTGAACCCAGGAGGTTCGAACCCATGTTCGACTCGAACATCACATGTTCAACCATTCATCGAATTTCGAACGTTATGGGCCGTTCACGCCTAATTCGAGTGGCACGTCACGGCCCATAATTCACTGCAGCAGTGCATTGCTGGCTGATGATTGGCCAAGCATGCACTATGGCCCGCATGCTTGGCCAATCACAGCGCCGTCTGTACAGAGAGCCGTAATTGGCCAAAGCCAGGGTGGCTTTGGCAAATTATGGCTCAGGGGGTTTAGTATACGCCTCACACTATATAAGACCGTCTGCATGGCGGCCTTGTGTAGTGTGTTGCGGCGGCGGCGGAAGGATAGATAGAGAGACAGTGTCATTTGATTTAAGTTAGATAGAGTAGGCAGGCAAGTCAGTTAGCTGCACTTACAGTGTATTGTGTATATATATATATGCATCCTAGGTGTTGTGTGTGTATATATATATATATATATATATATATACATATACCGTATTCAGTTTAGCTAGATCTGTTCGTGTTATTCTCTTCCAACTGACAGGCAAGCAGGTGTTTTTACAGTATTTACAGCTACCTGAAGAAAATTGCTGGTGTTTTTCTGATCCTATTAGTCCTATTAGCTACAGTATTTACAGTTATTGTAGTGCGTCCTCTGCACAGTGTGCACCTAAAGCTACCTGAAGAAAATTGGTGGTGTTCTTCTAATCCTATTAGTACCGCAGGCAGCTGCAGTATTTACAAGTTAGTGTAGTGTGTCCTCTGCACAGTGTGCACCTAAAGCTACCTGAAGAAATTTGGTGGTGTTCTTCTGATCCTATTAGTACCGCAGGCAGCTGCAGTATTTAAAAGTTAGTGTAGTGCATCCTCTGCACAGTGTGCATCTAAAGCTACCTGAAGAAAATTGATGGTGTTCTTCTGATCCTATTAGTACCACAGGCAGCTGCAGTATTTACATGTTAGTGTAGTGCGTCCTCTGCACAGTGTGCACCTAAAGCTACCTGAAGAAAATTGGTGGTGTTCTGATCCTATTAGTACCGCAGGCAGCTGCAGTATTTACAAGTTAGTGTAGTGCATCCTCTGCACAATGTGCACCTAAAGCTACCTGAAGAAAATTGGTGGTGTTCTTCTGATCCTATTAGTACCGCAGGCAGCTGCAGTATTTACAAGTTAGTGTAGTGCATCCTCTGCACAGTGTGCATCTAAAGCTACCTGAAGAAAATTGATGGTGTTCTTCTGATCCTATTAGTACCACAGGCAGCTGCAGTATTTACATGTTAGTGTAGTGCGTCCTCTGCACAGTGTGCACCTAAAGCTACCTGAAGAAAATTGGTGGTGTTCTGATCCTATTAGTACCACAGGCAGCTGCAGTATTTACAAGTTAGTGTAGTTCGTCCTCTGCACAGTGTGCATCTAAAGCTAACTAAAGAAAATTGATGGTGTTCTTCTGATCCTATTAGTACCACAGGCAGCTGCAGTATTTACACGTTAGTGTAGTGCGTCCTCTGCACAGTGTGCACCTAAAGCTACCTGAAGAAAATTGGTGGTGTTCTGATCCTATTAGTACCGCAGGCAGCTGCAGTATTTACAAGTTAGTGTAGTGCGTCTTCTGCACAATGTGCACCTAAAGCTACCTGAAGAAAATTGGTGGTGTTCTTCTGATCCTATTAGTACCGCAGGCAGCTGCAGTATTTACAAGTTAGTGTAGTGCGTCCTCTGCACAGTGTGCACCTAAAGCTACGTGAAGAAAATTGGTGGTGTTCTTCTGATCCTATTAGTACCACAGGCAGCTGCAGTATTTACAAGTTAGTGTAGTTCTTCCTCTGCACAGTGTGCACCTAAAGCTACCTGAAGAAAATTGATGGTGTTCTTCTGATCCTATTAGTACCGCAGGCAGCTGCAGTATTTACAGTTAGTGTAGTGCGTCCTCTGTACAGAGTGCACCTAAAGCTACCTGAAGACAATTGCTGTTGTTGTGATCCTATTAATACCACAGGCACGCAGCTGCAGTATTTACAGTAAGTGTACTATGTCCTCTGCACAGTGTGCACCTAAAACTACCTGAAGACAATTGCTGTTGTTCTGATCCTATTAATACCACAGGCAGGCAGCTACACTATTTACAGTTAGTGTACTGTGTCCGCTGCACAGTGTGCACCTAAAGCTACCTGAAGAAAATTGCTGGTGTTCTTCTGATCCTATTAGTACCACAGGCAGGCAGCTACAGTATTTACAGTTAGTGTACTGTGTCCTTTGCACAGTGTGCACCTAAAGCTACCTGAAGAAAATTGGTTGTGTTGTTCTGATCCTATTAGTACCACAGGCAGGCAGCTACAATATTTACAGTTAGTGTACTGTGTCCTCTGCACAGTGTGCACCTAAAGCTACATGAAGACAATTGCTGTTGTTCTGATCCTATTAATACCACAGGCAGGCAGCTACAATATTTACAGTTAGTGTACTGTGTCCTCTGCACAGTGTGCACCTAGAGCTACCTGAAGACAATTGCTGTTGTTCTGATCCTATTAATACCACAGGCAAGCAGCTACAGTATTTACAGTTAGTGTACTGCATCCTCTGCACAGTCTGCACCTAAAGCTACCTGAAGACAATGCTGTTGTTCTGATCCTATTAATACCTCAGGCAGGCAGCTACAGTATTTACAGTTAGTGTACTGTGTCCTCTGCACAGTGTGCACCTAAAGCTACCTGAAGAAAATTGCTGGTGTTCTTCTGATTCTATTAGTACCACAGGCAGGCAGCTACAGTATTTACAATTAGTGTACTGTGTCCTCTGCACAGTGTGCACCTAAAGCTACCTGAAGAAAACTGGTGGTGTTCTTCTGACCTATTAGTACCACAGGCAGGCAGCTGCAGTATTTACAGTTAGTGTACTGTGTCCTCTGCACAGTGTGCACGTAAAGCTACCTGAAGACAATTGCTGTTGTTCTGATCCTATTTATACCACAGGAAGGCAGCTGCAGTATTTACAGTTAGTGTACTGTGTCATCTGCACAGTGTGCACCTAAAGCTAAGAAAATTGCTGGTGTTCTCATACTAATAATACTACAGGCTGGCAGTTGATTCTGCTAGCTGCAGTATCAGTATATATATACACCCCAGCTTTGTGCAGCTACATCTCACTGCAGGCCATTAGTATGTCTGGAAGGCCAACAAGGAGAGGCAGACAGTCACAAGCCAATAAAAGAGGGCAATCAGGCTCTTGAGTCTAGAGGCAACAGTGCTGGTCGTGGAGACGGTACATCATTAGCACGTGGCTGTGGGACACGCTTGTCCTTTTTTTCGGCAGCTGGCCGTGTTGAGCCGCAACATGCCGAAGACTTGGTAGAGTGGATGACCAAGCCGTCCTCATCCTCCTCATCCTCTCTCACCCAGGCTCAGGGTACTTTGTCTGGCAAAGCAGCTGCCAACGCGGCCTCTTCCCTCGGCTCAATGGCATCAGTCACTCCTTCCCTAGCCCCACCATGTCCTCCTGAGGAATCCCCCGAACTGTTTGACTACAGTGTTGGGTACATATTCCAGGAGGATGCCCAGCGTTTTGAAGTCTCCGATGATGGTACCCAGCTAGAGGAAGGCAGTAACGTGAGCCCAGAGAGAGGGGGTGCCCAAGAAGGACAGCAATCTGGCAGTCATGTTCCCCCAGCTTCAGCATACTGCCAGCTTTGCTCCATTGATGAGGAGGGAGGGGATGATGAGGTCACTGACTTCACGTAGGTGCCTGATAGGAGAGAGAAGGAGGAGGAGGCACATCTCCAATGAGGCAGAATGCCCTCCAGGTGCCAGCTTAAGGGCAGCACACCGACTGCATCACACCTCAGAGCTCCCCATGTGCAGGGCGCTGCTGTCTCTGCGCATTATTCCAAAAGTTCTTTGGTGTGGGCCTTTTTTGAGATGAGTGCATCAGATCCCACCGCAGCTATTTGCAACATATGTTTCAAGCGTATCTCGCGTGGCCAAAACATCACACGCTTGGACACCACATACTTGACCAGACATATGTTGACCTGCCATGCAGTTCGTTGGCAAGCGTGCCTAAAAGACCCACACCAAAGAACAAAGCGGACCTCTCCTTGCTCCTCATCATCTGGGATCTCCAATCCCACTGGCAGGGGCCAGCACAGAGGCGGGTGGAGACAAAGAGGTGCAGGCACTAGCAAAGAGTAGATGGGTGACAGTCAGGAGGGGTAGAGGGGGAAGTGCCAGAGAGGCCGATCCAGGACTGGAGCATCCCAATAAGTACGCTCCATTCAGTGACATTGGTGAAACCAGTCAGGGACCAGCACTGCTGGAGATGAGGGACTCTCCTAGCTGCCAGGGGAAGAACTCCTCCAGTGAGAGTGGGGGGGCAGCAAAGGGAAAGGAAAGACAGATTCTGGTGGTAGGGGACTCAATTCTTAGAAGGACAGAGAGGGCAATCTGTAACCAAGACCTGAAGCGCCGAACAGTATGTTGTCTACCGGGCGCTCGGGTTCGGCACATCACGGATCTTGTGGACAGATTACTGGGAGGGGCTGGGGAAGACCACGTTGGCACCAATGACAAAGTCAGAGGCAGATGGAGTGTCCCAAAGAACGATTTTAGGGACTTAGGAGCTAAATTGAGGAAAAAGACCTCCAAGGTAGTGTTCTCAGGAATACTACCGGTACATCGAGCCACACCAGAAAGGCAGAGGGAGATTAGGGAAGTAAACAAGTGGCTGAAGAGCTGGTGTAGTAAGGAGGGGTTTGGGTTCCTGGAGGACTGGGCCGACTTCTCAGTCGGTAACCGGTACTATAGAAGGGACGGACTGCACCTAAATGAGGAGGGTGCAGATCTGCTGGGAATGAAGATGGCCAAAAAGTTAGAGGGGTTTTTAAACTAGGCGATGGGGGGGAGGGTCCAGAGACAGTGATAGCCAGCACGGAAGATATTCCAGAGGGTAGTATTGGGGGCATTAGTGGTAGGTTAACCAAAGCACAAAAACACAAGGTGAGTATAGTAGCAAGTCCTAGTTGCAATCTTGAAACACCCAATACGAGGACAATATGCAACCGGTCTAAACTATGTGGCATGTTCACCAATGCCAGGAGCCTGGCGGACAAGATGGGTGAACTAGAGATACTGTTGTACAAGGAGGATTTGGATTTTGTGGGAATTTCAGAGACCTGGTTCAACAGCTCTCATGATTGTCAGGCAAACATTCAAGGGTATACCCTATACCGCAAGGATAGAGAGGGTAAAAAAGGGGGAGGGGTATGCCTATATATCAAGAATAATGTACAAGTGAATGTGAGAGATGACATCACTGAGGGGGCTAGGGAGGAGGTGGAATCTTTATGGGTAGAGCTCCAAAGGGATGAAGCTAAGGGGAAAATAATACTGGGAGTATGCTATAGGCCCCCTAACCTGAGGGAGGAAGTGGAGACGGATCTCCTATCACAAATTGGATTAGCAGCAAGGATGGGAAGTGTTATCATAATGGGGGATTTTAATTATCCAGACATAGACTGGGCGGAGGGAACCGCACATTCATTTAAGGCTCGCCAGTTCCTTAGTGTCTTGCAGGACAATTTTATGGGTCAGATGGTAGACGCACCAACTAGAAATAAAACATTACTAGATCTACTGATTACCAACAATACAGACCTGATAACAGATGTGGAAATATGGGGCAATTTAGGTAACAGCGATCACAGGTCAATTAGTTTCAGTATAAATCACACAAATAGGAAACATGAAGGGAACACAAAGACACTGAATTTCAAAAGAGCCAACTTCCCTAAACTACAAACCTTGCTAAAAGGCATAAATTGGGATAAAATATTAGGAGCAAAGAATACGGAGGAGAGATGGGTTTGCTTTAAGAGCATATTAAATAAGGGCATTAGCCAATGTATCCCATTGGGTAATAAATTTAAAAGAGCGAACAAACATCCTGGATGGCTTAACTCCAATGTAAAAATGCATATAAAAGCAAAGGAGAAGGCCTTCAAAAAATACAAGGTTGAGGGATCATCCTCAGCATTCAGAATTTATAAAGAATTCAATAAGAAATGTAGGGTGCAATTAGGACGGCTAAGATAGAACATGAAAGACACATAGCGGAGGAGAGCAAAAAAAATCCCAAGAAATTCTTTAAGTATGTAAACAGTAAAAAAGGGAGGACAGACCATATTGGCCCCATAAAGAATGAGGAAGGACATCTGGTTACAAAGGATGGGGAGATGGCAAAGGTATTGAATTTATTCTTCTCCTCAGTCTTCACGAGTGAATCGGGGGGCTTCAGTAACCAAAACTGCAGTGTTTATCCTCATGACACAACACTGGAAGCACCTCCATGGTTAACAGAGGACGGAATTAAAATTAGACTTGAGAAACTTAACATTAATAAATCACCGGGACCAGATGGCTTGCATCCGAGGGTACTTAGGGAACTCAGTCAGGTGATTGCCAGACCGTTGTTCCTAATTTTTACAGACAGTCTATTGACTGGAATGGTACCAGCTGATTGGAGAAAAGCCAATGTAGCACCAATATTTAAAAAGGGCCCAAAAAACATCCCTGGGAATTACAGACCAGTTAGCCTAACGTCAATAGTATGTAAACTCTTGGAGGGGATGATAAGGGACTATATACAAGATTTTAGTAATAAGAATGATATCATTAGCAGTAATCAGCATGGATTCATGAAGAATCATTCTTGCCAAACCAATCTATTAACCTTCTATGAGGAGGTGAGTTGCCATCTAGATAAAGGAAGGCCCGTAGACGTGGTGTATCTGGATTTTGCAAAAGCATTTGACCGTTGGCATGGACCATAGGGTGAGTACATGGATTGAAAACTGGCTACAAGGGCGTGTTCAGAGGGTGGTGATAAATGGGGAGTACTCAGAATGGTCAGGGGTGGGTAGTGGGGTTCCCCAGGGTTCTGTGCTGGGACCAATCCTATTTAATTTGTTCATAAACGACCTGGAGGATGGGATAAACAGTTCAATCTCTGTATTTGCAGATGATACTAAGCTAAGCAGGGCAATAACTTCTCCGCAGGATGTGGAAATCTTGCAAAAAGACCTGAACAAATTAATGGGGTGGGCGACTACATGGCAAATGAGGTTCAGTGTAGAAAAATGTAAAATAATGCATTTGGGTGGCAAAAATATGAATGCAATCTATACACTGGGGGGAGAACCTCTGGGGGAATCTAGGATGGAAAAGGACCTGGGGGTCCTAGTAGATGATAGGCTCAGCAATGGCATGCAATGCCAAGCTGCTGCTAATAAAGCAAACAGAATATTGGCATGCATTAAAAGGGGGATCAACTGCAGAGATAAAACGATAATTCTCCCGCTCTACAAGACTCTGGTCCGGCCGCACCTGGAGTATGCTGTCCACTTCTGGGCACCAGTCCTCAGGAGGGACGTACTGGAAATGGAGCGAGTACAAAGAAGGGCAACAAAGCTAATAAAGGGTCTGGAGGATCTTAGTTATGAGGAAAGGTTGCGAGCACTGAACTTATTCTCTCTGGAGAAGAGACGCTTGAGAGGGGATATGATTTCAATTTACAAATACTGTACTGGTGACCCCACAATAGGGATAAAACTTTTTCGCAGAAGAGAGTTTAATAAGACTCGTGGCCACTCATTACAATTAGAAGAAAAGAGGTTTAACCTTAAACTACGTAGAGGGTTCTTTACTGTAAGAGCGGCAAGGATGTGGAATTCCCTTCCACAGGCGGTGATCTCAGCGGGGAGCATTGATATCTTCAAGAAACTATTAGATAATCACCTGAATGACCGCAATATACAGGGATATGTAATGTAATACTGACACATAATCACACACATAAGTTGGACTTGATGGACTTGTGTCTTTTTTCAACCTCACCTACTATGTAACTATACCTTCAGTCCTCTCTGAAACCTGCACTGAGAGGAATGAAGGTGAAGAATTAGGTGTGTCACAGAAAAGTACTTGCAGGAAATCTACTATCGGTACACCAACGTCAGATTGTACCAGGCAAATTTCCCTGCCCCAGCTGCTGCACCACCGAAAGAAGTTCGCTCCCAGCCATCCACATGCCCAGTGGTTGAATGCTAGCTTGGCTAAATTGCTAGCACTTCAACTGCTGCCTTTTCAGTTGGTAGACTCTGCCCCCTTCCATGAGTTTGTGGAATGTACGTTTCCTCAGTGGCAGGTTCCCAAAAAAGCCACTTTTTCTCACGGAAGGCGATTCCGGCTCTCTACCGGCATGTGGAAGGCAATGCCTTGGCCTCGCTGGACAGGGCGGTCAGCAGTAAGGTGCATATTACCGCCGACTCATGGTCCAGCAGGCAATGACAGGGACGTTACCTATCTTTCACCGTGCACTGGGTGACTCTTCTGGCAGCTGGGAAAGATGCAGGATAGGGTGCAGTAGTGTTGGAGGTTGTTCCGCCACCACGCCTCCAAAATTCTACTAGTGGTGATTCTGCCACACCTCTCTCCTCCACCCCCTCCTCTTCTTCTTCCCCAATGGCCTCTTCCTGTGCTGATTTGTCCTCAGAACCAGCGGTGCTCCGTAGGCGTTCAAGGGGCTACGCAAGCGCGCAGGCAAAAAGATGCTTGAGCTTGTGGTGCAGGAGCCACACTGGGGCAGAGATTCTGTCAGCTCTGCAGGGGCAGGTTCAGAGGTGGTTGACGCCACGCCAGCTTATGGCAGGTATGGTGGTTTGTGACAATGGCACCAACCTCCTCTCCGCCCTCCGACAGGGACAACTGACCCATGTGCCCTGTTTGGCTCATGTCGTTAACTTGGTGGTGCAACAGTTCTTGGGTAGGTACCTGGGCTTACAGGATGTCCTGAGGCAGGCCAGGAAAGTCTGTGTGCATTTCCGCAGGTCATAAAATGCCAGTGCTCGGCTGGCTGACCTCCAAAATGAATTTAACCTGCCCAAGAACCGCCTAATCTGTGACATGCCCACCAGGTGGAGCTCAACGTTGGCCATACTGCAGCGGCTGCACACGCAGCAGAGGGCCATCAATGAGTACCTATGCGACTATGGCACCAGGACAGTGTCAGGGGACCTTGTTTTTTTCCCCACGCCAGTGGGCTATGATCAGGGATGCATGCACTGTCCTGTCACCATTTGAGGAGGCCACAAGGATGGTGAGCAGTGACAGTGCATGCATCAGTGACACTGTCCCTCTTGTCCACCTGTTGGAGCACACGGTGAGTGGAATAATGGACAGGGCACTTGAGGCAGAACAGAGGGAGGAAGAGGTGGACTTCCTTACCTCTCAAGGCCCCTTTATCCAGACAGTGTTCCTGCATGCCCGCTGATCACACAGGAAGAGGAGGAGGAGGAGGATTGTGTCAGCATGGAGGTGGAGCCTGGCACTCAGCATCAGCAGCAGTCTTCAAGGGATCATTTACAGTTCGAAGAAACCCATAGACTTGTACGTGTCTAGGAGGAGGTGGCTGCGGATCATGTCATCCTTAGTGACCCACAGGACTCTGGACTGAATGCCTCAGCAAACCTATGCTGCATGGCCTCCCTGATCCCGCAAAGCCTGCGGAAGGATCCTCGTATTCGTGGTATCAAGGGGAGGGATGATTACTGGCTGGCAACCCTCCTTGATCCACGTTACAAGGGTAAGGTTGCGGACCTTATCTTGCCGTTGCAGAGGGAGCAGAGGATGAAACATCTCCAGGACACATTTCCTGGTCCTCCTGGACAACGCATTGCTAAGGCTTCAGTCAGTCACAAAAGGAGCGGTGGAGAAGGTAGCTGTCTGACTGATGCGTTCAGACAATTTTTTAGTCCACAGCCCCAAGGTCTGATCGGTTCCAGCAACCATAGCCAGCATCTGATTCACATGGTGCAGGATTACCTAGGGGCAAGATCAGACTTGGACACCTTTCCCACCGAAAATCCTCTGGGTTACTGGGTTACTGGGTTACTGGGTCTTGAGGATGGATCACTGGCCAGAGCTTGCACAGTATGCAATTGAGCTACTGGCCTGTCCTGCATCCAGCGTTCTTTCAGAACGCACATTCACTGCTGCTGGAGGCTTTGTGCGACTGTCCACCGAATCGGTCGATCGGCTGCCCTTCATAAAAATAAATCAGTCTTGGATCACCAGCTACCAAGCACCTGATGCTGATGTAACCGATTGATTTTTTTTTAATGTGAGATCCCTTCAAGACTGCCTATGCTGATGCTGAATGACTATTCTGTTATGCTGAGTGACAATCCTCTTCCTCCTCAATTTTCATGTTGATAGCTTGTAAGAACATTTTTGGTTCTGGGCACCGCCACCAGTGGCCAAGGCCCAATTTTTCTGCCCCTGTTTAACTGGGGCATATAATTACAATTTTTGATGCAATACTTTGCAGCAGGGCTCATTCCTGCACTCCAACTATAGCATCTGTTAGGGGTTGCAGTGTTGTAGCACCAGTGCCCAAAGCCCAATTTTTCAGCCCCTGTTTAACAGGGGCGTGGGCGTATAATTACAATTTTTGATGCAATACTTTGCAGCAGGGCTCATTCCTGCGCTCCAACTATAGTATCTGTGAGGGGTTGCAGTGTTGTGGCACCAGTACCAGTGCCCAAGGCCCAATTTTTCACCTCTGTTTAACAGGGGCATATAATTACAATTTTTTATGCAATACTTTGCAGCAGGGCTCATTCCTGCGCTCCAACTAGAGTATCTGTGAGAGGTTGCAGTGTTGTGGCACCAGCACCAGTGCCCAAGGCCCAAATTTTCAGCCCCTGTTTAACAGGGGCATATAATTACAATTGTTGATGCAATACTTTGCAGCAGGGCTCATTCCTGCGCTCCAACTATAGCATCTGTGAGGGGTTGCAGTGTTGTGGCACCAGTGCCTAAGGCCCATTTTTTCTGCCCCTGTTCAACAGGGACATGTAATTACAATTCTTGTTCTAATATTTCACAGCAGGGCCCATTCCTGCGCCCACCAAGAGTAACTGTGAGGGCTTACAGTGTTGTGGCACTACCACCACCACCAAAGGCCCAATTTTTCTGCCCCTGTTCAACAGGTGCATGTAATTACAATTCTTGATATAATATTTCACAGCAGGGACCGTTCCAGTGCCCACCAAGAGTAACTGTGAGGACTTACAGTGTTGTGGCACCAGCACCACCACCACCACCACCAAAGGCCCAATTTTTCTACCAGTGTTCAACAATGGCATGTAATTACAATTCTTCTAATATTTCACAGCAGGGCCTGTTCCTGCGCCCACCAAGAGTAACTTTGAGGGCTTACAGTGTTGTGGCAACACCAACACCTAAGCCCCCAATTTCTGCAGAGTATATAGGGCAGGCCCCTACTTTCAAACATCCAACTTACAAACGACTCCTACATGCAAATGGAAGGAGACAACAGGAAGTGAGATGAAATCTACCCCTAGGAAGGGAAATTCTCTCCTGTAAGAGTTAATATGGGAAAAACGTGTCTCCTCTTCACTGATGCTTTATCACCAATCCTTGTTTCACTAAAAACACCACATTTTCAAAAAACATTTGTCATTGGGACAGAAAGTGAGGTGAAATCTTCTGAAGAGGTGCACAGACAGCAAAACAAATGTTACAGGGGTGATAACCCTTCCCTATGTTTTCCAAAAAGCTTAAAAATAGATTTTTTGGCTGGAGCTACACTTTAAAAATGTACCAGTTCAAAACTACAAACAGATTCTACTTAACAACAAACCTACAGTCCCTGTCTTGTTTGCACCGCCTGTATACTGCTGTTTAGACTATATAGGTCCTGGGGGCCCCACGCATTTCCTTTTTTTAATTTGGGTGAGGGGTTCCCCTTACTATCCATACAAGACCCAAAGGGCCTGGTAATGGACTGGGGGTGGGGGGTACCCATGCCGTTTGTCTCACTGATTTTCATCCATGTTGCCGGGACCCGACATTACATTAAAGCCTCAAGCAGTTTTAAATGACTTTTATTCCTTTAAAAATGTCATTTTGTGCAGGGACTGTTCTAAGCACTGGAAAAACGTGTCACTTTACAGGCATACTATAGACACCCCCCAGGTACGATATTTAAATGAATATTTAACTTTTATTTTTTCACTTTAAGCATCATTAAAATCACTGCTCCCGAAAAAACGGCTGTTTTTAAAACTTTTTTTTGCATTGATACATGTCCCCTGGGGCAGGACCCGGGTCCCCAAACCCTTTTTAGGACAATAACTTGCATATTAGCCTTTAAAATGAGCATTTTTGATTTTGAACATTCGAGTCCCATAGACTTTAATGGGGTTCTAAAGCTTGTGTGAATTTTCGGTCCATTCGCAGGTTCTGGTGCGAACTGAACCGGGGGGGGTGTTCGGCTCATCCCTACTGCTGACCAAAAAAAACACAAAGGCTCATCTCACATTTACCAAAAAACATCTTGATTATCCTCAAGACTTTTAGGCAAATGTTCCGTGGACTGATGAGACAAAAATTTTACTTTCTGGAAGGTGTGCGTCCCGTTACATCTGGCATGAAACTAATACAGCATTTCATAACACGAACATCATGCTAACAGTCAGACATGGTGCTGGTTGCATAATGGTCTGGGCAGGGCCATCTTTAATATTGATTGGACCCTGGGCAAAAAATTTCTTGCCCCCCCCCCATGAAATTTCACTCTCCACCTGCTCTGAGACATAGAATAAATAGCAACTAGACTTAAAATCAGTTTACTGTATCAGATCAGGCAGCAATTGTGATTGGTTGCCAGAGGTTACAGCATATAATTACTGCTTACTGACTGGTTGCTAGAGGTTACAGCACACATTATGGCTCACTGATTAGTTGCTAGAGGTTACAGAAAATGATTTCTGCTTGTTAATTGGTTGCTAGAGATTACTGTACAGTAATACTACTCACTGATTCATTTACCATGAATTCTGAGCTCTACCAGAAAATCCTAAAGGATAATGTCCGGCCATCAGTTTGCGACCTCAAGCTCAAGTGCACTTGGGTTATGCAGCAGGACAATGATATGAAACACAACAGCAAGTCCACCTCCAAATGGTTCAAACAAAGCAAAATGTAGGTTTTGGAGTGGCCTAGTCAAAGCCCGGACTTAAATCCAATTGAGATGCTGTATCATGACCTTACACAAGCCGTTCATGCTGGAAAACCCTCCAATGTCGCTGAATTAAAACAATTCTGCAAAGAAGAGTGGGCCAAAATTGCTCCACAGCAATGTGAAAGACTTATTACCAGTTATCGCAAACGCTTGATTGCAGTTTTTGGTGCCAAGGGTGGCACAACCAGTTATTAGGTTTAGGGGGCAATTACCTTTTTACATAAAGCCAGGCAGGTTTGGACAGCTTTTTTGCCTTAATAAATGAAACCATCGTTTGAAAACTGCATTTTGTATTTGGGGGCAAATACTTTTTCACACAACTGTGCATGTAAATTCAATTAGATCTAAAGATAGGTAGTGATTTTGTTAAGAAACCCATAGCTGATAGCATGTTTCAGTTTGCTAGCTTGAAGGCAGGCTGGGTGGTAGGCACCCCCAAGGGAAGGAACGACACACACAGTGGTTGAAGTTGAGGAATTGTATTGTCAAGAACATTCCAGCTTACAGAGTCTGTGCAATGGTGGCGGCAACACTTGCGGGGAGCGATGCTCGGAGACCAATAGCACCTGGGACAGGAGACGGCTGGTAGGCAGTAAGCAGCAAAGGACTAGTAGTAGAAACGGTTCCCCAAAGCAGCACAAGCAAGCAGTCCCTATGCTGTTCCTGCTCTGGAACCTCTACTTATGCTAGCCACACTCTCCCTGTCCAGCGGGTTTCTGTCCCTGACCTAGCAACTTCAAAATGCATGCCAACTGCAGTGAGGCAGTGCCCACTAAAGATGGCCGCAGGGATCATCCAGTTAAGCAGCTTCCAATCGGACAGCAGCTCACCTGATGATACGTATGGAGGCCTGAGAGGAATGCGTATTCCTCCTGTCCTTCACTCTCCCTGCCAGATGCTTGCGACAGTGCCACCTGTGCAGGGAGGTCAACTTACGCCTATACTTAGACCCTTTAATTTTGTTGCATACACGTGCAGTCCTGAAATGTCTGCAAAGACTGAAAGGATAGTAAACAGGGATAATCAGTCAGGGATTACAGGAGTCAAAGCTAACGATGAACAGAGCCAGGGTCAGAAGCCGGGGTCAGTCTTGGAACACTGCAACTTGATAACAAGAACACAGGAACACAGGAACCTCTGGCAATACAAGAGACAATGAACTGACCCAGCCCTCAGAGTAAGGCAGTGTTTTATACCCAGCTGATTAGATAAACTGCTTCAGCTGAACCAGGAGTGACACGTACCAATTGCAAAGCAAGATCCAGAGTATAGCCCTCAGTGCTGCATGCAGGACAAAGCATAGCTGAGCTGAGGTGTGGCTCAGAGGCAATACAGCAGGAGCAGTACATAGAAAATCATGGGTTCAATACCTCCTTGAGCCACTTGGGGCGTGACCATGCCTGTCCATTTGCATGGCACAATAGGAACCGTGACACAGTACCAGGCCATTTGAGTCTGGTATGGTTCTTGAGGAAAAAAAACCCAAAACAAATGGCGTAGGGTCCCCTCCTAAGAACATACCAGGCCACGCCCCATGACTATATAAGTTATGGCCCACGCAGGACCTAACATTACATCGGCAGCGAGCGTCGGGAGAAGGTCAAAGGGAGAACCGGCAGATAGAGAAGACAGAGGAAGAAGACATCAGCCCAGCAAGAAGAACCAGGAGAGGAAGAAGACATCAGCAGAGGGAGAAGAACCAAAAGATAACGAAATCACCAGAGAGAGAAGAACCTGAGGGAGAAGAAATCGGAAGGAGAAGAGACTCTGGAGCTGCTATAATAAATTACTTTGTCAAAAACCTGTGTACCGTTTTTCTTTTTGACACTTTTTAGGGTGAATGAGAAGGGGTACAATGTACCCCTTCTCATTCACATAGTGTGGGGGCCGGGATCTGAGGGCCCCCTTGTTAAAGGGGGCATGCAGGTTCTGATAAACCCCCCACCCGCAGACCCTGACAATCACCGCCCAGGGTTGTCGGGAAGAGGCCCTTGTCCCCATCAACATGGGGATAAGGTGCTTTGGGGTGGGGTGCGCAGAGCCCCTCCTATCCCAAAGCACCCACACCCCCATGTTGAGGGCATGTGGCCTGGTATGGTCCAGGAGGGGGGCGTTCACTCGCTTGTTCCCCTTTTCCTTGCCTGTTGGCTGCGTGCTTGGATAAGGGTCTAGTATGGATTTTGGGGGGACCACCAAAAACGGCGTGGGGGTCCCCCTTTGAATTCATACCAAGGGCTTGATATGGAATTGGGGGGAACCCTATGCCTTTTTTTTTTTTTTTTGGCGTGGGGTTTCCATACAAGATCCATACCAGACTCAAAGGGCCTGGTATTGTCGGGATCAAAGTCGAATCCCATTCATTGAAGTTGGACAGAAGTCAGACATAAATTTGCAGGGCAAAGTGGGATCCACAGTTGTACGACTGTCATGTCGAATCAGTGTGAATCCGGCCTAAGTTGGATAAGAAAGAGGTTTATTCTGAATACCTAGAACTGCATAATTTTTTTGAAACTATGAAGTAAGTTTGAGTCAACTTAAAGTGGAGTTCCACCCAAAAATGGAACTTCCGCTTTAAGGGAAGGTAACCCCCTGACATGTCACATTTGGGGGGGAGCAGAAACCCTCTTTTTAGAGGGTTCCAGCTCCCACTTTCTCCTGACAACTTCACCTCTCCCCCTCCCTCTCGGCAATCATCTGGGACATGTTACAGGTCTGGCACCACAGAGAGGAGGGGGAGACTAGCGGGGCTTCGCTCCACCACATTGCTGGACCCTGGGATAGGTAAGTGTCCGATTATTAAAAGTCAGCAGCTGCAGTATTTGTCGAACAATATCAACTTCAGCTAGGGGGCTCCAGTTTGCAAAACTTCTGTTGCCATGTCACTAACTTTGATCTGACTAAACTGGGTTCTAAATAGGACCACTTTGTTGCCCCTGGAAGACAGCCTGTCAGGCGAAGCATACCTAAGTCAGAGCTCAGCTGTGACGTCAACATGTCTGTCTGAAGAGTTGGTGGCTGTGCGATATGCTCTTTGATATTCTTTTGCTTGTGAATACCCATCAATTTTCTTAATAAATCGGTTTGAGTATGGGATTTCCTTTCTTTCTGGCTATGTAGTAATGTTGCTGAGGCAAGTTTATGTGAAGTGATCCAGTGGCTGAGGGGGCATGCCATTTTGAAGTGTGGCAGGCTTGAGGCACATCCAACTATGAGAGAGGGAGCTGGAGCCATCCATTAAATCCAGGCGGGATCTATCATTCTAAAGCACTGTTATGCCCTGTACACACGGTCGGACATTGATCGGACATTCCGACAACAAAATCCATGGATTTTTTCCGACTGATGTTGGCTCAAACTTGTCTTGCATACACACGGTCACACAAAGTTCTCGGAAAATCTAATCGTTCTCAACGCGGTGACGTAAAACACGTACGTCGGGACTATAGATGGGGCAGTAGCCAATAGCTTTCGTCTCTTAATTTATTCTGAGCATGCGTGGCACTTTGTGCATCGGATTTGTGTACACACGATCGGAATTTCCAACAACGGATTTTGTTGTCGGAAAATTTTATAGCAAGCTCTCAAACTTTGTGTGTCGGAAATTCCGATGGAAAATGTGTGATGGAGCCCACCAAGGGTTGGAATTTCCGACAACAAGGTCCTATCACACATTTTTCGTCGGAAAATCCGACCGTGTGTACAGGGCATTTGATCTCTTGAGATGTGGGGTCTAAATATTTAGTAAACTGCTTTATTTGTATAAGGTGGCTGGTGCACATTTGGTGTGAAGAGTTTGTATTCACGGTAGACTACATGAGTTTGTGTTGAAATTTTTAATTGAAATTTGATAATATTATTATTTATTTATTCTTTATGAACTTATGACTTAATTGATAGCGCAACACTATTGTTGGAAACAATCTAAACAGAACATATCATGGACTAAAGTTTTATTTTTGGAGAATTTTCTTTCTTGGCTGTTTTTTTGCCTTATCAGCGACTACATAGAAAGCCAGAAATTGAAAACATTCAAGGGGGTTTTCTGAGGAAAAACCCCATAAAATGTCCCATGATGTACAGTAAAAATATTAATAAAAATCATAGCTTCCAGAGATGCAGAGCCTCATCAATCATGAAGAACAATGCCCACCAACTCTCCAAAAGAAAAAACAAGCCGACTTGTCGACACATCCGCTCTTATTGCTAATCTTCTCTGAACGAATAATGTATGGCAAACCTCATTGACCACATGAGAGAAATGCATTGATTGGGTTTCCATACATTTTGAGAAGCCATTGGATACCAAATAACTGTTATCGGTACCATTGGCAGTGCACATAATTAAGCATACGTTTAAAAAATTGGTTGATGGTTTATAAAATAGGTCTCAAAGCAAAATTGTGCTATATCTAAACATTTTTGCCACAAAGGTCCTTTCCGGGACCTCTTTATGCCACATACTTAGTGCACAATTTTTTGTGTAATTAATGGACAGGAAATGTAGATAAAGTAACTGCTAGAGTCCTTTGCCATTTAGTGTAGTTTTGTTTATTGTTATGCAATAATATAATATGTAAAGCCCAATTCGGGCATGTTGTAAATGTAGTCTTTTTTTGTTATATAATTATGAAATGTACTCACAGTAACCTCAGTAATGAGGACGCGAGCCCACTTGTAGCTTTTTCTGGGAAATGGTGCAGCTAGCTACCCAGCATGCACCTCCCAATCTCGCGCATGCGCAGTGCATACAAAGCGTGGCAGGCTTATTGAAGAGGAGGATGCTCATTGACTACTAGGATTGATGACACATATCATAGGAGCCAATGGGCGACCGGATATGACGTACCTCGCCATGGCTAGATACAGTGGAAGTGGAGCTATTTGTTGACCAAAAAAGGTAATGTGCTTTACAAGAAAAATAAATTCAGAACATTAATGAGACTGTGATTTAACAATGCCGGGGGGGGGGGAATGTCTAAAATAGGGTGGAACTCTGCTTTAATGTATCTAACCTATTTCTAGTTGAAATTTTTTTTTCCGTTATTACATTTTAAGTATGCTTTATTTTTTATAATAATCATTGCAATTCTCAACTAATAGAGGGATACTTCAATGGTTTTGAGGCATTTTTGTTTACATTTTTAACAAAGTTTACAAGTTTATAAGTACAGAGTGCATTTATGACATCAGTGTCATGGTGCAATATGGGTTTGCTAAACAGAGAGTACAGCAAAAGCATTTTTCCTTTCAGACACTCTCTCTATAATTAAAGCATTATATAAATATACACAGAGCTGAGAGGGAAAAGGAAAGAGTCACTCTTCGGACAAATTTAGGTATTATGTATATAATTTGAGCTTTGTCTATCTAGCTCTTTGATCAACAGGCCTTTTTTCAGCAAAACAGTTAAAGCACAACTGTGGCCATGATATAGCAAATTCAAGTATTGGCATAAGCCTAACAGTCAGTATATATGTTTTAAAACACGTTCTCACTGACCTTTGTAGCTTCAGACACTGTGGAGCAACACATCCTCAAAGTTTTCTGTGAAGTCTGTTCTTAGCACTCTGCTTTGCCCTCTTCATGTGCAATACGCTTTACATTTACATTAGTGATTAAAATGCTATCAGGTTTGCCAGGTCATGGTTGGGATGTTGGTGAGCTGAGCTTCTGAAAGTGCTTTCCTCTCTAAACTTTAAGTCTGGGTTCACACCATTGCGAATTGGATGCTGATTCCCCGCATCCAATTTGCAATAGCAGGAGATTTTGACCGGCTCTCTATGGAGCTGGTTCACATATCTCCGCTGCAGCTCCGCTGCGAATTTGCACAGGAGCCCTGTGCGTCTTTTGGTCCGTTTCAGGTTCAAATCCAGCCAAAAATTCAGGCTGATATCGGACCTGAAACAATGAACCAGGATGCACGGGACCCCTGCTGGGAGCCACATGCTGCAAAATCCTAAACACAGGAATTTTTTTAAAAATCTATCTTTGCAGTGACTTACTTTAAATGCAGCATAGTAACAAAGGCCAAGAGCTCAACCTGCTAGCTGAAAATTACAAATGTGAAATGTTTACAACATTTCATTTTTACCTAACTAAAGTTATCTGATGCATACTTAAACTGTTACATTTGGTATGGGCTTCCCAACTTTAATAAGTATGCAAAGTCCTAAAGTACAACTAATAAAAAGTCCTAAAAATGTCATGAAGACATGTGTGACTATACCTAATAATCAAAAAGGTAAAATGGTTCCAGCAGTGAAGGGGCCTCAATAAAAGGATATGCTCATATTAACTTAAAATCCCCCTATATATACACCTATTTTCTATGTTTTCATTTACTGATTGTTTTGTTGGAAACTATGGACACTACCAAGGAATTCAGAATTGTACCGAAATTGATTGAAGGATAGTTATAATGGGCTACAAACTATAGCAGATGTTTTATAAGTTCACATGAAAAGCTGTTCATATGATTCAAGGGTTATGTTTTTTGTTAAAATAAAATGTAATTAGTATAACACTGGATTTGTTTTAGAGTTCTGGCTCCATGCCTAGAATTCCAAACCAGAAGAGTTAACATTAGTTAGAAAATAAACCACAGCTGCTTCAGACGCTACTTTTCCACTACTGCAAGGATAAATGCAGATTATATTTTGAAAGTAGTACTACTTTTTTGCTTTTAATGTTTTTTTTTTTAATTGATCAAATGAAGGTCAATGTGCCCATTTTTAACTGCTTTTTTATTTTGTTTGTCCTTCGTATTTAGGACACCTCTACATGTAAATTGATATTGCCCAGACCAGCTAATAATAGATGTATTGGGAAATGATTATGAGTCTATGGGCAACCCATGAACAGTGCAAACATATCTAGGTCAGTCAAATTTGGGTCAAGACTAAATCATCTATGGGTTGTCCAATAAACATACAGTGCCTTGCAAAAGTATTCACCCCCTTGGCATTTTTCGTGTTTTATTTCCTCACAACCTGGAATTACCACAGATTGCTTCATTTAATTTACAGAATATGCCCACAACTTTGAAGATTTTTTTTTTATTGTGAAGCAAACAACAAATAGGACAAAATAACAGAAAAAGTCAATGTGCATAACTATTCACCCCCCTAAAGTCAATACTTTATAGAGCCACCTTTTGCGGCTATCACAGCTCCAAGTCACTTTGGATAACTCTCTATGAGCTTGCCACATCTTGCCACTGGGATTTTTGCCCGTTCCTCCTTGCAAAACTACTCCAGCTCCTTCAAGTTGGATGGTTTGCACTTGTGAACAGCAATCTTTAAGTCTGACCACAGTATTTCTATTGGATTGAGGTCTGGGCTTTGACTAGGCCATTCCAACACATTTACATGTTTCCCCTTAAACCACTCAAGTGTTGCTTTAGCAGTGTGTTTGGGGTCATTGCCCTGCTGTAGGGTGAACCTCTGTCCTAGCCTCGATTCACACAGAGTGGTTGGAGGTTTTGCTCAAGAATATCCCTGTATTTAATACCATCCACCTTTCCCTCAACTCTGACCAGTTTCCCAGTCCCGACTGCTGAAAAACATCCCCACAGCATGATGCTGCCACCACCAAGTGGTGACAGCATCATAAATAAATAAATAAATAAATATATATATATATATATATATATATATATATATATATATATATATATATATTTACATATACAGTGGGGCAAAAAAGTATTTAGTCAGCCACCAATTGTGCAAGTTCTCCCACTTAAAATGATGAGGCAGGCCTGTAATTGTCGTCATAGGTATACCTCAACTATGAGAGACAAAATGTGGAAATAAATCCAGACAATCTTTTTTCTCTTTTTTTTATAAGTGATCATGAGATCTCTGCTCTCAGATGCAGAAGGGGCTTAGCGAACTTGAGGTGGAGACTGTGGGGGAAGGGGGGGGGGCTGAGCAGGAGGCAGGCAGGAAATCAGCATTACACTGATCTTCCCAGTAAAGGTCTGGGCTGGGGGTGTCAGTACAAGTATCACAATAACAATTATCAAAAAGATGATACAAATTTCATATGAGTACAGTGTTGCATGACCACGCAATTGCCATTCAAAGTGTGATGGGGGTGAAAGTGCCCGGTGTTGAAGTGGTTAAGCACTGAGATGCACTCTCTAGTACACATGTGTGAAGCACAAGGCCCGCTGGTCGAATCCGGCCCTCCAGGCTATTTCATGTGGCCACTTCTTCTGCAGTTGCAGCACCCCCTCATCTCCGTCCCCACCTTGTTTCAACAGTCAGCAGCAGAGAGGAGGACAGAACTCCTCCTGCAGATCCTGCACCTCTCTGTGCACATGCAGCACCCCCTGGTCTCATAATTTAGCAGACTCTGGCAACTGACTCCGGCCCTCCTCTGGTCCTTCTCCAGACCCTGCACTTTCTGCATCCCAGCATCTTCCGAGCAGCAGCATGGGGGGGGGGTAATGTAAGGGAGGATGGAGGACACATGACTTCTGATGGTGGGAGGGGTTTGGGACTCTTGACATCTGTTCATAATTATTTTGAGAATAATACAATTCTATGTCAGTTGAAAAGGAGGTAAGAAACTTTATGAGAGACTGCTCAGACAGAATTTCATGGCGGAATGAGTTTATTGTGGATGATACCAGTGGTGTGCAACCCTCCTTTTCAGACTTCCATCATCTGCTACAGGAGTGTGGCTCCGTGCAAGTCTGCACCTGCCCTTCACAGATTAAAGTGATTGTAAAGTCTCGTTTTTTTCTCTATAAAAATAACAAACATGTTATACTTACCTGCTGTGTGCAGTGGATTTGCACAGAGCAGTCCAGATCCTCCTCTTCTCAGGTCCCTCTTCTGTGATCCTGGCCCCTCCCTCCTGTGGAGTGCCCCCACAGCAAGCAGCTTGCTATGGGGCACCCGAGCCAAGTCACAGCTCCCGGTGTCCATTCAGACACGGAGCCCCGACCTGGCCCCATCCCCTCTCTTTCCTAAATGGCTAGCTGACTTTGATGGACAGGAGTGGGAGACAATGGCGCTGCTACTGTGTGTCAGCCAATCAGGAGTGAGAATCTTGGACGGCTGAGACACTCGTGGATATCGCTGGACAGAGAGGGACCTCAGGTAAGTTTTAGGGGGGCCGAGGGGGGCTGCTGCACACAGAAGGCTTTTTATCTTAATGCATAGAATGCATTAAGATAAAAAAAAAACCTTCTGCCTTCACAACCACTTTAAGTCTTAAAGGAGTTGTAAAAGCAGAGGGTTTTTTATCGCAATGCATTAAATGCATTACGATAAAAAACCTCCTGTGTGTAGCAGCCCCCCCAGCACCCCCCAATTACCTACCTGGGCTCCTTCTCTCTCTAGCAATGTCCAAGATCCCCTCAGCCATCCAGTAAACTCCTCCTGATTGGCTGAGACAGGGCAGGAGCGCTATTGGCTCATGCGGCTGTCAATCAAAGTCAGTCAGCCAATCAAGGGAGAGAGGAGGCGGGGCCAGGTCAGGGGTCCGTGTCTGAATGGATACACAGAGTTCTGACTCAACTTGGGTGACAACCTGTAGCAAGCTGCTGGCTGAGGGGCACTCAAAGGAGGGAGGGACTAGGAGCAGCAAAGATGGACCCGAGAAGAGGATCTGGGCTGCTCTGTGCAAAACCAACTGCACAGAGCAGGTAAGTATAACATGTTTGTTATTTTAAAAAAAAGCAAGCCTTTACAAACACTTTAAGTTATTACTATAACCACTAATACTTGAATGCAGAGACAAATATTTAATATGATAAAGAGTAGATACATTTATATAGTCTTACAGATACAAACAGCCCTTTGAGGGCAACCATAATGCTGATGCGGTCCAGGATGAAATTGAGTTTGATATAGATATATAGGTATATAGAATGCACAAATCTGTATTCATACCAGAAGTGTAAAAACATTACCCTTCAGTGATTTGGCTGCAGAATATGCTCATTAACCCTTAAATGTTCAGTCTCCAGGGTGTGTGCATTGACCTAGTAACTGAGCTGCAGCATATGTGCATTAACACTTTAGAGACTAGTAATATTATTATAATTAGTATACAGGATTTATATAGCGCCAACAGTTTGTGCAGTGCTTTACAACGTTTGAGCAAACAGTACAGTTACAATACAATTCAATACAGGACCCTGCCCATTAAGCCTCGTACACACGATCGGATTTTCGAACGGGAATTGTGTGATGACAGGCTATTGGTGAAAAATCTGACTGTTTGTATGCTCCATCGGACAATTGTTGACGGATTTTCTGCAGACAAATGTTGGATGGCAGGCTTATAAATTTTCCACAGACAAATGTCTGTTGTCGGATTTTCTGATCGTGTGTACACAAGTCCATCAGACAAAAGTCTAAAGTACAAACACTCATGCTCGGAAGCAAGGACGAGCCGGAAGCGGTAGGTCTTGTAAACTAGCATTCGTAATGGAGAATTAACATTCATGACACGGAAAATTATGCAATCTCGAAATTCACCGCACATTCTCTTCTGCTTTAATGTGATAATAATGAAGCTGCTTTGCTGGTGATACTGATGTTCTGCAAAATGTATTTTCAAAGGCTTTTTTTTCTAGTGATATCAAGAATAATATTATTATGCTTGTTTTTTTCTTTTTTTTTTGGGCAAGTTACCACAACACCATTATCCTGTAGTTTTTAAGATCAAAGATACAACTATGCATCAAATATATGTCAAAGAAAAATTTCTAAAACATTTTTTTATCTATTGCTTGCAATGAGCAAAATACAGATGAAAAGTGTCCAGTGAACAGCGATTATCCCTTTGATTGATAAGCGTGTTAACCAGCAGGGTCTGGTGAGTGGATTACCTACAGGGCTGTGGCGCAAGTGGTGTGGTTATGAAGACTTGGGATCGCTGCTAATATTTTCTTCCACGATCGTCTAGTTTATACTCACCTTCCTTTTCTTAATGGACTTTCACTGAGTGGATCACCATTTGATACTTTGTTTAAGTGGACTCTTAAGCAATTTCATTGATATTTTTACTAGTAAAAAAATTTAAAAAATTAAAATGTTATAAATCTATCCCCTGTTTTGTAGACGCTATAACTTTTGCGCAAACCAATCTATATACGCTTATTGCGATTTTTTTTTTTACCAAAAATATGTACAAGAATACATATCGGCCTAAACTGAGAAAAAATTTGTTTTAAAGAAAAAAAAATTGGATATTTATTATCGCAAAAGGTAAAAATTATTGTGTTTTTTTTAAAACTTGTCACTCTTTTTTTGTTTATAGCGCAAAAAATAAAAACCGCAGAGGTGATCAAATACCACTAAAAGAAAGCTCTATTTGTGGGGAAAAAATAATAACAATTTTGTTTGGGTACAGTGTTGTATGACCGCGCAATTGTCATTCAAAGGCTGAAAAATGGCTTGGGCAGGAAGGGGGCGAAAATGCACTGTATTGAGGTGTTTAATGGACTTTCACTGAGTGGATCACCATTTGATACTTTGTTTAAGTGGACTCTTAAGCAATTTCATTGATATTTTTAAATATTTGCTATTTTTGCACTAGCGCTGCTAATGTTTTAGAAATTTTTCTTTGACATATATTTGATGCATCTCATTTTAGTATAGCAGCTGCTGACTATTGTTTTATCAATATTTTTTCTGTGTGTGCTGAGGGAGGGATACTGAACCTATTTTTTTATCTCTCATTCTTTGATATGCAAAGATACAACTATGTTGGTGTCCCTTGTTCATTTTACATTGTATTTTTTAAATGTAACTGCCTACTCCCAAACTGTCATTTGAAGTAAAACACAGAGCCAAGTATTATTCTACTCAATTTTTTTATTGTGCATTAAAAAAAGAAAACAAATAAAATTAGACATGCTATCTGCCAAGAGAACTTAACCAAAAAGTGCATTCTATGCATCCAAAAATATAGAAAATATACCAAATCATTATTCAACCAAAAAATAAAAGCCTCATGTATGTGTCCTGCTTCTTAATATAGGGGGGTCAACAATGCCAAGAGTTGGTGAAAGCAGGGGTTCGTCATCCAGAGATAATTCCCGAAAATCATCCGGATTATTCTCCTGGAGCTCCCTCAGCAAAGGCATATGACATAATTGGTCATGATTAATAAAGCAACCAATTTTTGGTCCAAGAAATCCTCCTCCTCCTGTTCCTGGACTAGACTTGGGTCAAAGCAATAACTCCAAGGCCAATAATAAATAACATGTTTTCTCCTCTGATTGCGCAACATGGCTGGTTGAGGAACGGCCGTTCAGAGATGAACTGAAAAGCACAAACTGAAAAGCACGAAATGTAAAGCGCAAATCAACACTCACCAACCTTCTACTAACACGAAATTAGCAGAAAGAGGCCAAAGGGTGGCGCATGCCAATTGAACTTCCTCTTTATGGGCTCGTAGTACATCTAGTACATCACTACGTGCTTGTTGGCCAACAATTCCTTGCCATCTGTATGCAAGACAAGTTCCTGGCCAATGCCCTTCGGACAAAAGTCTGAGGTTTTATCTGCGGAAAATCCGATCATGTGTACAAGGCTTTAGAGCTTATAATCCAGAAGGCAGGGTCAACTAATGCAAAAGTTAATAACTGTGGAGGATGAGCTGATGAAGAAAATAAAAGTGCAGTTGTTGGGTGGAGGCAGGGTAGGCTTCTCTGAAGAGAAAGGTTTTCTGGGAGTTGGAGATAGTCAGACAGATTTAGGTAGGGTATTCCAAAGGATGGGAGAGGCTCGGGAGAAGTCCCGGAGGCAAACTAGTAATTAGGAGGAGGTGACTAGTAATTAGTTTGTGCATTATTCCTTTAGAGATTATTTTTTTGTGTATGTGCAGTATGCCCTTAGTAACTATTTCCCTTTGCATACACAATAACTAACTCAGGGATCAAACTTTTTTCTTTGTTTTTATGATTTAGTGCTGCAGCCTTTAATAATGCTTGAAGCGCTGACAACACACTGGAGATGCCTTCTGCTGTTCTCAAACAAAGCATGGTCTGGATCTTCCAATCAACATTGCTCAAGTCTGCTATACAATTTTCCTTTAAAACTTGTCTTAGTCCTTTACTTAGTTTACTTAGTCCTATGGGGAATTTGCAAGTTATCCAGATCTCCAAATTAAATCAAATTAATTCTTACATTTTTAGGTATTTGCACAGACCATCAAAATTGCATTCATGAAGCAATATATTTTTCAACACAATGCTAATCTCAGTTGGATGACCACAAGTATTTTTGATTGTACAGTAGGTGGGCTGTTTTAGTGAAAAACTGGTTACAGAAATAAAATAGCATAAAACGGTATATTTATAATAAATCCTTTTTTACCACAGTAAAACAAAAACAATACAGCAGCTAGATAAAACTTGCGGAGGAAATCCTAGCATGAGTAAGCTATAATTTAGCTATAATTTAGCTAATTATAGGAAGAAAGGTAGAATTTTGGTTTGGTTTTAAGTGGATCAGCTAAACCAGTTATCAGTCTTTAAGGCCTCTAAAAGGTAAGACAATGCTATAATATTTGTTCAGCTCTCAAAGCTTACAAAGCTTATATATATATATATATATATATATATATATATATATATATATATATATATATATATGTATATATGTGTGTGTGTGTATATATATATATATATATATATATATATATATATATATATATATATATATATATATATATATATATAGCTATAATATAGCTATATATATATATATATTGTGAAGTGTAAGGAAAATGGTTTTACAAATTTTTATACTAATACATATCTGAAAAGTGTGGCATCCATTTGTATTCAGTCCCTTTTACTCTGGTACCCCTAACTAAAATCTAGTTGAAATAACTGCCTTCAGAAGAAAAATTGACATGGCCGTCCACCTAAACTGACAGGCCTGGCAAGAAGAGCATTATTCAGAGAAGCAGCCAAGAGGCCCATGGTAACTCTGGAGGAGCTGCAGAGATCCACAGCTCAGGTGCGAGAATCTGTCCACAGGACAACTATTAATCATGCAATTCACAAATCTGGCCTTTATGGAAGAGTGGCAAGAAGAAAGCTATTGTTGAAAGAAAGCCATAAGAAGACCTGTTTGCAGTTTGCGAGAAGCCATGTGGGGAACACAGCAAACATGTGGAAGAAGGTGCTCTGATCAGATGAGACCAAAATTAAATTTTTTGGCCTGAAAGGCAGAAAACTAACACTACACATCACCCTGAACACACCATCCCCACCGTAAAACATGGTGGTGGCAGCATCATGTTGTGGGAATGCTTTTCTTCAGCAGGGACAGGGAAGCTGGTCAGAGTTGATGGGAAGATGGATGGAGCCAAATACAGGGAAATCTTAGAAGAAAACCTGTTATGCCCCGTACACACGGTCGGACTTTGTTCGGACATTCCGACAACAAAATCCTAGGATTTTTTCCGACGGATGTTGGCTCAAACTTGTCTTGCATACACACGGTCACACAAAGTTGTCGGAAAATCCGATCGTTTTAAACGCGGTGACGTAAAACATGTACGTTGGGACTATAAACGGGGCAGTGGCCAATAGCTTTCATCTCTTTATTTATTCTGAGCATGCGTGGCACTTTGTCCGTCGGATTTGTGTACACACGATCGGAATTTCCGACAACGGATTTTGTTGTCGGAAAATGTTATCTCCTGCTCTCCAACTTTGTGTGTCGGAAAATCCGATGGAAAATGTCCGATGGAGCCCACACACGGTCGGAATTTCCGACAACACGCTCCGATCGGACATTTTCCATCGGAAAATCCGACCGTGTGTACGGGGCATTAGAGTCTGCAAAAGACTTGAGACTGGGGCGGAGGTTCACCTTCCAGCAGGACAACGACCCTAAACATAAAGCCAGAGCTACAATAGAATGGTTTAGATCAAAGCATATTCATGTGTTAGAATGGCCCAGTCAAAGTCCAGACCTAAATCCAATTGAGGATCTGTGGCAAGAGTTAAAAATCACTGTTCACAGATGCTCTCCATTCAATCTGACAGAGCTTGAGCTATTTTGCAAAGAAGAATGGGCAAAAATGTCACTCTCTAGATGTGCAAAGCTGGTAGAGACATACCCAAAAAGACTTATAGGGCGTACACACGGTCGGACTTTGTTCGGACATTCCGACAACAAAATCCTAGAATTTTTCCCGACGGATGTTGGCTCAAACTTGTCTTGCATACACACGGTCACACAAAGTTGTCGGAAAATCCGATCATTGTGAACGCGGTGACGTAAAACACGTACGTCGGGACTATAAACGGGGCAGTGGCCAATAGCTTTCATCTCTTTATTTATTCTGAGCATGCGTGGTACTTTGTCCGTCGGATTTGTGTACACACGATCGGAATTTCCGACAACGGATTTTGTTGTCGGAAAATTTTATCTCCTGCTCTCCAACTTTGTGTGTCGGAAAATCCGATGGAAAATGTCCGATGGAGCCCACACACGGTCGGAATTTCCGACAACACGCTCCGATCGGACATTTTCCATCGGAAAATCCGACCGTGTGTACGGGGCATTACACTGTTATTGCAGCGAAAGGTGGTTCTACAAAGTACTGACTCAGGAGGCTGAATACAAATGCACGCCACACTTTTCATATATGTATTTGTAAAAAAAAATTGAAAACCATTTATCATTTTCCTTCCACTTTGTGTTGGTCTATCAGATAAAATCCCAATAAAATACATTTACGTTTTTGGTTGTAACATAACAAAATGTGGAAAATTTCAAGGGGTATGAATACTTCTTCAAGGCACTGTGTGTGTGTGTGTGTATATATATATATATATATATATATATATATATATATATATATATATATATATAGGCTTATTTTTATATATTTTATTACTCATATTGAAAAATATTAAGCAGCTCTTGCCTCTAGCATGCTCATTTTCTGATTAAACAATGCCACCTATCACAACCGTGTAAAATAAGACAAATTATATCTAAACCCCAAAATAAAAAAAAGAATATATTGCGGCTTACCTGTCTGTAAATGGGGTGGATTTAATTTTTTCCTTTTTTTTCTCTAGGTGATCCTACCAATAACACACTCCCTGTCATTGGGTGACAATGCTTGTTCACTTTACTGTATCTATGGAGGAGTAGCACTGGCACCATAGGACAGGATGTGTGTTAGGAATACAGAACTACTCCTACTACCCCTTCTTCTTGTGTTCTGTAGTTCACAGAGATTGCTTGGAATATAGCTAATTGTCAAGTCAGAAGAGACAGAGTGCAAAGAAAATTATTAAGATAATCTAGTGGGATCAACAGATAGTTTTTGCATTCACCAAACCAATAACAAAAACAATTCCAGCAGTATATTTAACAGATCAAAAAGAGAGCAAATAAGATAATTTCAAACTAAACTTTAATATTTTCTAAAAGTCATTAATACTCTTTGACCATGCCCCTTCAAATTAGTTATCTTTCAATATCTTTGAAGAGTACTAAGCTGCTTAGAGTCAAGTAGAGGTTTACTTTAGATTTTTGCCTTTTTTTTTCCCACTTGGGGTTACTTGGGGTGGGTGTCTATCTTCACAATAGATACCTGTTTGGGGTTACTTGGAGTGGGTGTCTATCTTCACAAAAGATACCTGTTTTAGGTTACTTGGGGTGGGTTTCTATCTGCACAGTAGATACCTATTTGGGGTTACTTATGGTGGGTGTCTATCTTCACAATAGATACCTGCCAACAGAAAGGGGTTGATTTACTAAGAGTAGAGGCAATTCAGTTAACAAGGTGAATCGTCTCTTTGCAAAATGTAGTTTACAGGGTTTAGTAAATCAGGTGAAACTGAATTCACTTTGAATACCCAATCATGTGCAAGGGAAATAAAAAGGGAAAAAGTACTAACAGATATTTTGAAAAAGTGGAACCTTTTACTTTACCATTGTTATGGTTATTATTTTTTTTCACATACTTTTATTTCCTAGGTTTTAACAAAGAAGATGAGGATGCAAGACGGGGATGCATCTTAGCCTAAAATAGACTAAAAGGATATCACATATGTGTGATTTTTACATAATGGAATGGCAAAGCCCAAAGTATAAGTTCCTATTTAATTTTGAGGAGCTTGTAGGGATGGGTGTGTGATGGTTGTCACGTCCTCCATGGTTTCCTCCTCCAAGCAAGGGTCACATGAGCGGCCTACCCCCAGAGTTGGTTCTTCTGCGCTACTCTATGCACTTTGGTTAGGGTCACATAGGGATAGCTTTACTTGAACAACCAACTGAACTCTAATAAATGCTCTTGATGTTAGTGTTCATCACCACAGTCACTTGTTCATTTAGGAGGGACATGCAGAGCCAATGCCCTCTTCACCTGTCCAGCATATCACCACTACCTCACTCCCAGCAATGGTATGGGGTCCCGTTGTGCACCTGGCATGCACTTCACTTAACTCTTTCTTCCGTACCTGCGTACAGGCTGAGGGCCTCGGCAGTGCATATCTGCTCCCATTGCTATGGGAGATGGATCACTACAGAAGGAGGCAAGTGGCTTACCCATCTGTCACATGTACATGCTTACGACAGGATGCTAGAGAACCCTTATTACCCTTGATAAACACTGTATCTTCACACGGAACCAATGAGCTGAACCCAGGGAAGCCTGCCAAAAGAAAACCGAAAACACAATTAACTCTCAATCTCCCGGGCAGGGGCTGTGTTAACTATTACCTGCGTACAAGCACTCCACTTTTAAAAACAGGGTCGATTTACTAAAACTGGAGAGTACAAAATCTGGTTCAGCTGTGCATGGTAGCCAATCAGCTTCTAACTTCAGCTTATTAAATAAAGCTTTCACAAAAAAAAAAAAAATGGGAGCTGATTGGTTTCTTTGCAGAACTGCACCAGATTTTGCACTCTTCAGTTTTAGTAAATCAACCCTGATGCATCATAGGCAAAAAGGGAAATATGATCTGTTTGAGTAAATTGTGAGTGTAGCAATAAGAAAACAAGCTCAGTTTGCACAGGCAGCAGTTAGCACAACGCTACAATCTTCTTAGGATGTAAACGCAAAAATTCCAAATGACATTGCACAAGCTTACACAAGTGTTCACCGTCACATGGTAATTACAAATGTTTGCCATATTATCTATTGTTTTTGTTGCGTTCTGGGGGATAAAGGGGAAGGGCTTTTTATCTACTGGTTTATGTAAATTTCTAAAGCTTTTTTTCTTAATGAAGGGGTTGGACTTCTCCAGCAACAGATCATTTATCATTTAATAGCAATCTCATTCTTATCAGCATGCAACATAACACTGTCAAGCGATGTGTTGCAGCATGTAGCACAGAGTGCAGAGCTGATCCAGAGGCCCAAACTCATGTGAAGTGCTAATGATGTCACACTTAAAATCAAAGCAATTTCTCTTTAGATACAAAACAAAACCAATGGGGTTGCTGAGAGTGCAAAATCTGGTGCAGCTCTGCATAGAAACCAATTAGCTTTCAGTTTGTTTGCCAAAGCTTAATTAAACAAACTGAAGTTAGAAGCTGATTGGCTGCCATGCACAGCTGCACCAGATTTTACACTCTCCAGTTTCAGTGAATCAACCCAATTGTGCTCCAATAAGCTACAAAGTGTCATTGGATTGCAAGATCGGGACCTGATCTTGACCATACATGCAACCTTACTACAGCAAATTACTTATAATTAGGAATAAGCTTCGTGTTCGAGTTGAACCCATGTTCGACTCGAACATCTTCTGTTCGACCGTTCGTCGAATTGCGAACGATATGGGCCGTTCGCGCCAAATTCGTGTGGCGCATCACGGCCCATAATTCACTGCGGCATCGCAGTGCATTGCTGGTTGATGATTGGCCAAGCATGCACTATGACCTGCATGCTTGGCCAATCACAGCGCCGTCAGTAGAGAGAGCTGTAATTGGCCAAAGCCAGGGTGGCTTTGGCCAATTATGGTTCAGGGGGTTTAGAATACGCCCCACACTATATAAGGCCGCCTACATGGCGGCCCTGTGTAGTGTGTTCTGGCGTGCTGAGAGATAGAGAGAGAGAGAGAGACAGTGTCATTTCATTTGAGTTAGATAGATTAGGCAGGACAGTCAGTCAGTTAGCTGCACTTACAGTGTATTGTGTATATATATATGCATCCCAGGTGTTGTATATATATATATATATATATATATATATATATATATATATATATATATACACTGTATTCAGTTTAGCTAGATCCGTTCCTGTTATCTTTCTACTGACAGGCAGGCTTGTCTTGTTACAGTATTTACAGCTACCTGAAGAAAATTGCTGGTGTTCTTTTGATCCTATTAGTACCACAGTCAGGCAGCTAGACTATTTACAGTTAGTGTAGTGCGTCCTCCTCACAGTGTTCAGCTAAAGCTACAAGTTAGTTTAGTGTGACCTCTGCACAGTGTTCAGCTAAAGCTACAAGTTAGTTTAGTGTGACCTCTGCACAGTATTCAGCTAAAGCTACAAGTTAGTGTAGTGCGTCCTCCTCACAGTGTTCATCTAAAGCTACAAGTTAGTGTAGTGCATCCTCCTCACAGTGTTCAGCTAAAACTACAAGTTAGTGAAGTGCAACCTCTGCACAGTGTTCAGCTAAAGCTACACTTAGTGTAGATCATGCTCTGAACAGTTTTCAGCTAAAGCTACAAGTTAGTGTAATGCTTCCTCCTCACAGTGTTCAGCTAAAGCGACAAGTTAGTGTAGTGCGTCCTCCTCACAGTGTTCAGCTAAAGCTACAGGTTAGTTTAGTGTGACCTCTGCACAGTGTTCAGCTAAAGCTACAAGTTAGTGTAGTGCGTCCTCCTTACAGTGTTCAGCTAAAGCTACAAGTTAGTGTAGTGCGTCCTCTGAACAGTGTTCAGCTAAAGCTATAAGTTAGTGTAGTGCGTGCTCTGAACAGTGTTCAGCTAAAACTACAAGTTAGTGGAGTGCGTCCTCTGCACAGTGTTCAGCTAAAGCTAAAACTTAGTGTAGTGCATGCTCTGAACAGTTTTCAGCTAAAGCTACAAGTTAGTTTAATGCTTCCTCCTCACAGTGTTCAGCTAAAGCGACAAGTTAGTGTAGTGCGTCCTCCTCACAGTGTTCAGCTAAAGCTACAGGTTAGTTTAGTGTGACCTCTGCACAGTGTTCAGCTAAAGCTACAAGTTAGTGTAGTGTGTCCTCCTCACAGTGTTCAGCTAAAACTACAAGTTAGTGTAGTGCGACCTCTGCACAGTGTTCAACTAAAGCTACAAGTTAGTGTAGTGCGTCCTCCTCACAGTGTTCAGCTAAAACTACAAGTTAGTGTAGAGCGACCTCTGCACAGTGTTCAACTAAAGCTACAAGTTAGTGTAGTGCATCCTCTGAACAGTGTTCAGCTAAAGCTACAAGTTAGTGTAGTGCGACCTTTGCACAGTGTTCAGCTAAAGCTACCTGTAGAAGGTTGGTGGTGTTTTCCTGATCCTATCACTACCGCAGGCAGCTAAAGTATTTACACGTTAGTGTAGTGCGACCTCTGCACAGTGTTCAACTAAAGCTACCTGTAGAAGGTTGGTGGTGTTTTCCTGATCCTATCACTACCGCAGGCAGCTAAAGTATTTACACGTTAGTGTAGTGCGACCTCTGCACATTGTTCAGCTAAAGCTACCTGTAGAAGGTTGGTGGTGTTTTCCTGATCCTATCACTACCGCAGGCAGCTAAAGTATTTACTCGTTAGTGTAGTGCGACCTCTGCACAGTGTTCAGCTAAAGCTACCTGTAGAAGGTTGGTGGTGTTTTCCTGATCCTATCACTACCGCAGGCAGCTAATGTATGTACATGTTAGTGTAGTGCGACCTCTGCACTGTTCAGCTAAAGCTACCTGTAGAAGGTTGGTGGTGTTTTCCTGATCCTATCACTACCTCAGGCAGCTAAATTATTTACACGTTACTGTAGTGCAACCTCTGCACTGTTCAGCTAAAGGTACCTGTAGAAGGTTGATGGTGTTTTCCTGATCCTATCACTACCTCAGGCAGCTAAATTATTTACACGTTAGTGTAGTGCGACCTCTGCACAGTGTTCAGCTAAAGCTACCTGTAGAAGGTTGGTGGTGTTTTCCTGATCCTATCACTACCGCAGGCAGCTAAATTATTTACACGTTAGTGTAATGCGTCCTCTGCACAGTGTTCAGCTAAAGCTACCTGTAGAAGGTTGGTGGTGTTTTCCTGATCCTATCACTACCGCAGGCAGCTAAAGTATTTACACGTTAGTGTAGTGCGACCTCTGCACAGTGTTCAGCTAAAGCTACCTGTAGAAGGTTGGTGGTGTTTTCCTGATCCTATCACTACCGCAGGCAGCTAAAGTATTTACACATTAGTGTAGTGCGACCTCTGCACAGTGTTCAGCTAAAGCTACCTGTAGAAGGTTGGTGGTGTTTTCCTGATCCTATCACTACTGCAGGCAGCTAAAGTATTTACACGTTAGTGTAGTGCGACCTCTGCACTGTTCAGCTAAAGCTACCTGTAGAAGGTTGGTGGTGTTTTCCTGATCCCATCACTACCGCAGGCAGCTAAATTATTTACACGTTAATGTAGTGCGACCTCTGCACAGTGTTCAGCTAAAGCTACCTGTAGAAGGTTGGTGGTGTTCTCATACTGTAGGCAGGCAGTTGATTTTGCTAGCTGCAGTATCAGTGTATGTATATATATATATATATATATATATATATATATATATATATATATATATATATATATATATATATATATCCCAGCTTAGTGCAGCTACAGGCCATTAGTATGTCTGGAAGGCCAACAAGGAGAGGCATACAGTCACAAGCCAATAAAAGAGGATATGCAGGCTCTGTGTCTAGAGGCAACGGTGCTGGTCGTGGAGACGGTGCATCCTCATCAGCACGTGGCCGTGGGACACGCTAGTCCTTTTTTTCGGCAGCTGCCCGTGTTGAGCCGCAACATGCGGAAGACTTGGTCGAGTGGATGACCAAGCCGTTCTCATCCTCCTCATCCTCCCTCACCCATGCTCAGGGTACTTTTTCTGGCAAAGCAGCTTCCAACGCGGCCTCTTCCCTCGGCTCAATGGCATCAGTGACTCCTTTCCTAGCCCCACCATGTCCTCCTGAGGAGTCCCTCGAACTGTTTGACCACAGTGTTGGGTACATGCTCCAGGAGGATGCCCAGCATTTAGAAGGCTCTGATGATGATACTGAGCTAGATGAAGGCAGTAATGTGAGCACGGACAGAGGGGGTGCCCAAGAAGGATAGCAATCTGGCAGTCATGCTCCCCCTGCTGCAGCATACTGTCAGGTTTGCTCCAATGATTAGGAGGGAGGGGATGATGAGGTCACTGACTCAACGTGGGTGCCTGATAGGAGAGAGGAGGAGGAGGAGGAGGCACATCACCAATGAGGCAGGATGCCCTCCAGGGGCCAGCCTAAGGGCAGCACACTGACTGCATCACACCGCAAAGCTCCGCATGTGCAGGGCGCTGCTGTCTCTGCACGTTATTTCAAAAGTTCTTTGGTGTGGGCCTTTTTTGAGACGAGTGCAGCAGATCGCACCGCTGCTATTTGCAACATATGTCTCAAGCGTATCTCGCGTGGCCAAAACATCTCCCGCTTGGGCACCACATGCTTGACCAGACATATGTTGACCTGCCATGCAGTTCATTGGCAAGCATATCTAAAAGACCCACACCAAAGAACAAAGAGGACCTCTCCTTGCTCCTCATCAGCTGAGATCTCCAACCCCACTATATCTTCAGTCCTCTCTGAGACCTGAATGAATGAAGGTGTAGAATTAGGTGTGTCAGAGCCAAGTACTTGTGGGCAATCTGCTTTCGGTACACCGACGTCAGATTGTACCAGGCAAATTTCCCTGCCCCAGCTGCTGCACCGCCGAAAGAAGTTCGCTCCCAGCCATCCACCTGCCCAGCGGTTGAATGCTAGCTTGGCAAAATTGCTAGCACTTCAACTGCTACCTTTTCAGTTGGTAGACTCTGCCCCCTTCCGTGAGTTTGTGGAATGTGCGGTTCCTCAGTGGCAGGTACCCAAACGCCACTTTTTCTCACGGAAGGCGATTCCGGCTCTCTACCGGCATGTGGAAGGCTGACTCATGGTCCAGCAGGCATGGACAGGGACGTTATCTAAGTTCCACGGCGCATTGGGTCACTCTGCTGGCAGCTGGGAAGGATGCAGGACAAGGTGCAGTAGTGTTGGAGGTTGTTCCGCCACCATGCCTCCAAAATGCCACTACTAATGATTGTGACACACCTCTCTCCTCCACCCCCTCCTCTTCTTCTTCCTCCATGGCCTCTTCCTGTGCTTTGTCCTCGGAACCAGCAGTGCACCGTAGGCATTCAAGGGGCTATGCAAGTACGCAGGCCAAAAGATGCCATGATTGAGCTGGTGTGCTTGGGGGACAGGAACCACACTGGGGCAGAGGTTCTGTCAGCTCTGCAGGGGCAGGTTCAGAGGTGGTTGATGCCACGCCAACTTAAGGCAGAAATGATGGTTTGCGACAATGGCACCAACCTCCTCTCCGCCCTCTGACAGGGACAACTGACCCATGTGCCCTGTTTGGCTCATGTCCTTAACTTGGTGGTGCAGTGGTTCTTGGGCAGGTACCCGGGCTTACAGGATGTCCTGAGGCAGGCCAGGAAAGTCTGTGTACATTTCCGCAGGTCATATAATACCAGTGCTCATGCTGGCAGACCTCCAAAAGGAGTTTAACCTGCCCAAGAACCTCCTAATCTGTGACATGCCCACCAGGTGGAACTCAACGTTGGCCATGCTGCAGCGGCTGCACACGCAGCAGAGGGCCATCAATGAGTACCTGTGCGACTATGGCACCAGGACAGGGTCAGGGGAGACCAAAGCTCAAAATTCCATGGGCATATGCTTTGGTCTACTTCTGGTACTACATTCCCTATGATTCCATCTGGCTATCGTTTGTATACGTCGCTTTGGCGGTACCATCCCAGGGTCCATCTAACACAAATCAAGCCTGTTTGACATACAGTGCATATGCCCTAGTGTGTTCAAACGATCTGGTAAGGCTTTCCTATATCCGGTGGTGATTCTCTCCACATGTGCATACATTTTCACCGTTTGCAAGATTTTTTCGCACTTTACTGGGAATAGACTCACATTTACCATCACTTATGGACATTTTTCTTTTATTTTAATAATATTGATTGTGTATACCATTTACCAGTGTATACCATCACGTATGGACATTTTCTTTTATATTTATAATATTGATTGTGTACACCATTTTATTTAGTATATGCATGTTGTTATTTCAGTGATTATTTGGAGTTTTGCATAGATTACACTGTTCGCATCAACTTTTAGCGCTACACTTTGATATATTAGTTTTGTTTACCATTGTTCCATGTGGTATGTTAGCTGCTAATGTTGTGAGCAGCGCAGAATTTTCTGGTTTATCATAAAAATGAATCAGTCTTGGATCACCACCAGCTACCAAGCACCTGATGCTGGTGTAACCGAATATTTTTTTTTCAAATGTCAGATCCCTTCAAAGACTGCCTATGCTGATGCTGAGTGACTATCCTGTTATGCTGAGTAATTATCCTCTTCCTCCTCAATGATCATGCTGATAGCTTGTAAGAACATTTTTGGTTCTGGGTGCCGCCACCAGTGCCTAAGGCCCAATTTTTAAGTCCCTGTTCAACAAGGGCATGTAATTACAATTTTTGATGCAATTCTTTGCAGCAGGGCTAGTTCCTGCACTCCAACTAGAGTATCTGTGAGGGGTTGCAGTGTTGTGGCACCAGCACCAGTGCCTAAGGCTTATTTTTTCAGCCCCTGTTTAACAGGGGCGTGTAATTACAATTTTTGATGCAATTCTTTTGCAGCAGGGCTCATTCCTGCGTTCCAACTAGAGTATCTGTGAGGGGTTGCAGTGTTGTGGCACCAGTGCCTAAGGCCCAATTTTTCAGCCCCTGTTTAACAGGGGCGTGTAATTACAATTTTTGATGCAATTCTTTTGCAGCAGGGCTCGTTCCTGCATTCCAACCAGAGTATCTGTGAGGGGTTGCAGTGTTGTGGCACCAGCACCAGTGCCTAAGGCCCAATTTTTCAGCCCCTGTTTAACAGGGACGTGTAATTACAATTTTTGATGCAATTCTTTTGCAGCAGGGCTCGTTCCTGCATTCCAACCAGAGTATCTGTGAGGGGTTGCAGTGTTGTGGCACCAGCACCAGTGCCTAAGGCCCAATTTTTCAGCCTCTGTTTAACAGGGACGTGTAATTACAATTTTTGATGCAATTATTTTGCAGCAGGGCTCGTTCCTGCGTTCCAACTAGAGTATCTGTGAGGGTTTGCAGTGTTGTGGCACCAGAACTAGTGCCTAAGGCCCAATTTTTCAGCCCCTGTTCAACAGGGACATGTAGTTAGAATTCTTGATCTAATATTTCACAGCAGGGCCCGTTTCTGCGCCCACCAAGATTAACTGTGAGGACTTACAGTGTTGTGGCACCAACACCACCACCACCAAAGGCCCAATTTTTCAGCCCCTGTTCAACAGGGACATGTAATTAGAATTCTTGATCTAATATTTCACAGCAGGGCCCGTTTCTGCGCCCACCAAGATTAACTGTGAGGAATTACAGTGTTGTGGCACCAACACCACCACCAAAGGTCCAATTTTTCAGCCCCTGTTCAACAGGGGCATGTAATTACAATTCTTGATCGAATATTTCACAGCAGGGCCCATTTCTGCACCCACAAAGATTAACTGTGAGGACTTACAGTGTTGTGGCACCAGCACCAACACCACCACCAAATGCCCAATTTTTTAGCCCCTGTTCAACAGGGGCATGTAATTACAATTCTTGATCTAATATTTCACAGCAGGGCCCGTTCCAGAGCCCACCAAGAGTAACTGTGAGGACTTACAGTGTTGTGGCACCAGCACCACCACCACCATCACCATCACCAAAGGCCCAATTTTTCTGGCCCTGTTCAACAGAGGCATGTAATTACAATTCCTGATCTAATATTTCACAGCAGGGCCCTGTGAGGGCTTACAGTGTTGAGGCCACAACAAAACCTAAGGCCCAAATTTCTGCTGAGTATATAGGACAGGCCCCTACTTTCAAACATCCAACTTACAAACGACTCCTACTTGCAAACGGAAGGAGACAACAGGAAGTAAGATGCAATCTACCCCATAGGAAGGGAAATTCTCTCCTGTAAGAGTTAATATGGGAAAAACTTTTCTCCTTTCCACTGATGCTTTATCACCAATCCTTGTTTCACTAAAAATCCGAAATTTTCAAAAAACATTTGTCATTGGGAGAAAAAGTGAGGTGAAATATTCTGAAGAGGAGCACAGACAGCAAAACAAATGTCACAGGGGTGATAACCCTTCCCTATGTTTTCCAAAAAGCTTAAAAACAGATTTTTTGGCTGGAGCTACACTTTAAAAATGTACCAGTTCAAAATTACAAACAGATTCTACTTACAACAAACCTACAGTCCCTGTCTTGTTTGCGCCGCCTGTATACTGCTGTTCAGAGTATATAGGGCCTGGGGGCCCCACGCCTTTCCTTTTTTTAATTTTGGTGCGGGGTTCCCCTTAATATCCATACAGGACCCAAAGGGCCATGCCGTTTGTCTCACTGATTTTCATCCATATTGCCAGGACCCGACATTACATTAAAGCAGCAAGCAGTTTTAAATGACTTTTTTTCCTTTAAAAATGTCATTTTGTGCAGGGACTGTTCTAAGCACGGGAAACACGCGCCACTTTACAGGCATACTATAGACATCCCCCAGGTATGATATTTAAAGGAATATTTCACTTTTTTTTTTACTTTAAGCATCATTAAAATCACTGCTCCCGAAAAAACGGCAGTTTTTAAAAGTTTTTTTTGCATTGATACATGTCCCCTGGGGCAGGACCCGGGTCCCCAAACCCTTTTTAGGACAATACCATGCAAATTAACCTTTAAAATTAGCACTTTTGATTTTGAACGTTCGAGTCCCATAGACGTCAATGGGGTTCTAACGTTCGTGCAAATTTTCGGTCCATTCGCAGGTTCTGGTGCGAACCGAACCGGGGGGTGTTCGGCTCATCCCTACTTATAATAGTAAAATATTACTGGTACAAAAGCATTGTGTTGCAATGTACTAGAAAACACTTTTATTGAGTGCCCTGTAGGAAAACATAGGAGCCTAGGAACTTATCAAATCAGTTTCTGGGCTTAGACCATGGCCTGTCATGACAGTCAACAGTTTCATCAATAGTACAGGTCTGGATTTGCCAGAGCAGATTATTCTGAGTACCACTTTAAAACGGCACTGGGACAAACAAGTAAAACCCCAGAACCTTTTAAAAAACAATATCTGGAATCTTAGTTAAGAAAAGTAATTGAATTCTGGGAAAGTCAAATATTTGTGCATTTTTATAAATAAAGCAAGGGAAATTGGCCCAGGGAGCCCCAAAACCTGCTGCACTTTGTTATACAAAGACCGACATTGGGTATTGAAGTTGAGCTATAGCCCACCACCTCCTTCACTTCACAATTGATCCATAACTATGACACGTCTCATCACTAGTAGTGAGGAACAGGAGATGGGAGGGAATGGGCCAGTACCAAGCTTCAGAAATGGACTTTTGCATTTGTATAACTGAGGGCCATGGGATTTCAGTGTCTGCATTTTCAGTGACAATGCATGCAGGCACCCCTAGATTTCTACATTTTATTTAGGGAGGTGGTGTAGAAGATTTGAACTAACAGGTTTATTTAGGATAACCATTGATACTAAATCATTAAAACATTTTAAAAGATGGACAGTATACAAAGTTTCCCACTTCAACATTTCACTAAATTAAAAACAGACTCTTACTTATGTACACTCTGCTCAAGAGATCTTTTCTTTTCAATGTGTATTGGTTACATAGCTGTCACTACACAATCAGCCCTATCTTGTACGCCATCACAATACAGGAACACAGTTCCCAGCCAACTAGACATTGTATAGCCGCATTTATAAACACTGAAAGTCTGCACATGTTAATAACACCTCCGGCTTTGCTAGCAAAATAAAAGTAAAATAAATGGATATTACAAGTGAAAGAAATGTTCATTATTTACTGAAACCTTGCACTGCTCCATCAACATCTGCAATGCTAAACTTTGTGTTCATCAAGCCAGTTTTCTCCTCTTAAGTTATTATCCAGAGGTTTAACCTTTGGCAAACAAACTGCTAAAGCTTTTTAGAAAAAAAAGTCTAAACTGTACAGCAAATATTGAAAATAACATACTAGAATGGAGGAGGTCTGTGTCCTTTCTGGGTGGTCTGTAGAAATGAATACAAGTTTCATGTTTTATGAAACTATCAAATATCCTCTGCAACAATTTTTACATATTTGGGTAGCCTATTTCCTTATTCCAAATGGCTGATTAAAATACAAATTTTTTCACAGTTTTTAAGAATTGTTACAGATTTCCCACTATCATCATGCAGACCGATGTGTTCTTCCCAGCTTTAACATACCCTACTGATGTAGTGGGCTCTTTAGGAACGGTATTGTAAATACATGCACGTTGAACATCAGGCATGACCCAGGTAGGTAGAGACACCACTCCTTATAATGGTAACAATCAGACTCCACTTCAAATAAACTGAGGTAAAAAAAAAAAGCATTAAATAAAATCTATATGGGGTCAAAACAGCATGGAAGGTGGGCAATGCCCCGAGGAACATGTACTATTGCAAAAAAACAAACAAACAAAAAAAAAACATTAAGCCAGAAGAAATTCTTTTTTAAAATGCTTAAAGTAGAACATTAAAAAAAAAGCCCATTTAATGCCTGGGAGGTGCTCTAATCCTGCCTGTGAATGGAGCACATGCCTGTGATGTACAGAAAGTGCTGCAGCAGCACTGACATTTACAAAGAATAAAAAAGTGTTTCGATTGCCAGCAAATGTCACATGTCATTGACAGCTTCTTAGAAAAAACAAAAACACGGCATGCAGACCCATCCAATGATACTCAAAGCTGACTGACAGCTCCCCAAGCTGTTATCAGCTATATAAAGGAAGGAGTGGAGATGGTGGTGACATCATTGATCAAAAGTGGCCATTGCCATATTTGGTTAATGTAATTTCCCAAATATGGCCAGTGGCTTTATTTGGGCAGTGATGTAATTACTATCCCTGCCCCTTTGCTTAAGTTGTTGGGATACTCAGTGACATTTCTGATTCCTAGGGACATTGTGGGTGCAGGCACCCACGGCTTCCTTAGGAACTATGGATATATTCAATAGTATGCAGATGTAGCGCCCTGCCCTAGTTAGGCAAAATTTTGTTTTGGACTCTGTTGTGCTCAGTGGAGTAGTGATCTGTTTGCTTGGTAGTTGATTACTCCTGCCTGTTTCTGGAAAAAGCTTTCAGAGAATAGAGTAGGAGGGTCAACCACTGAAGTTATAAATATTTATCTATTCTCAGCTAAACTTTGGGAGGGGCACCCAGAAGGTGGCTAAAGATAAAGAAAGATAAATGATTGGGAGGCTTGCTCGGAGTGTTCTTGTCCTGGGGCTGCTTTCCTTGGATGCAGCCTATGTAATTGAGAGCTGATGTTGAGCCTCAGTCTGTGCTTGGCTAACAGCCTAAAGAAATCTAGATTAAATGATAATTGCTGTAGGGCATCAACTGTGGAGGCTGACCTAAGGGGGATCATGGCATTGTGGAAGAATGTTGCATGTAAGCTGGTAGGCGAAAGCTATCCTTGAATATTGTGAATGGGACCCTTGCTAAAGACTCTTGGTGTGCATGTGTTTGAAGAAGTAAGTGCCAGGGGTTGCTGAAAGGACTGGGACTGGTCACCTAGAGTCCTAGATTAGCTGGTTATTCCCCATTACCCCCAGCAAAGGCTGCTACAAGAGGATTCTGTCTGAAGTTGTCCCCCTGTTATTTTCTTCTAACGTTTTGTAGTATCATGCACTCTTATCCCTCTCTTATTCAAGTGTTCTGCAATAAATTCACAAGAAGACATCCCATAGACTGAGCCTACAGTTGTCGGTGTGCTTGGACCTGTGTCTGGATTGGGCAGCCTTTGTACTTTAGCAAGGGAGACCTAGTTATTATTAGTGGCCCATCTGGGGATATGCATTACATGTGGGGGCTTGTTCAGGATATCCCAGTGGTACAGTGGTGCTGCCATTGCCTATAGCAACTGACAGAAAATTGTGGTTGTGGTTCTTTGATGGACTGTCTGGCCTGTGAATATAGGAGAACATTTTTGCAGTGCTTGACCGCTGAGAGAGACTGGGTTTTTGGGAAAATCAGCTGCATGGGTACATTTTCAAGCGGGCATTAAAGAGTTCATTGGTGGAAGTAACATAAAAAGTCCAGTCTGTTGGGAGAAGTTTGTCACCAGAGTGGCCAGAGAAGAGGCTGTCAGGACAATACCACACTGTCAGGCAAGGTCACGGGTGTTGGCTTCTCAGGTTCAGCATCTGCTGACTGTGTCACAGACACTGGCTCCATTGTAGTGACAGGCATATTTTTGGCAAAACATGGCTGAATGCTTCAGTTCAGCTTTCTTCTCCCCTTGCCACAAACACGCCCGGAGGTGCCCAGTCTTGGCCCTGAAGTTGCAAAAGCTTTCTTGGAAACAATAATTCACTTTTAGTCTCATTTGACAACCTTAAACACACATTGAGACCACATGGAAAAATGTGTTATGGTCAGATGAGACTAAAATGTAATTATTTGACCTCAAGACCAAAGGATATGTCTGGCGGAAATCCAATATAGCTCACCATCCAAATAACACCATTCAGTTCAGCTACAGTAAAGCATGGAGATGATAATATCCTGTTATATGGGTGTTTCCCTGCAGCGGGGTAGAATAGATAGAGGGAAAATACCATCAAATTATTGAGAAAAATCTGTTTCCCTCTGCCAGAAAGTTGTCAATGGGAAGAAGGTTTACTTCCCAACATGACAATGACCCAAAGCACACAGCAAAAATGACCACACAGTGGTTGAAAGAGAAAAAGGTGAATGTCCTTGCATGGTTTAGTCAGGGCCCAGACTTAAACCACATTGAAAGTCTGTGGAATGACTTGAAGCCTGCAGTCAAAAAACAGTCACCATCAAATTTAACTGAACTTGAGCACTTCTGCAAAGATGAGTGGGCAAATATTGCAAAGTCTAGATGTGCAAAGTTAGTAGAGACATATCCCAACAGACTAAAGGCTGTAATTAAAGCAAAAGGTGGTCCAACAAAATACTGACATATGGGGGCGATCTCTTTTCCAACTCAGTGATTCTCTGTTTTACATTTTTTTTCTGACCTGTTGGTGTTTTATCTTTCACTTGGATATTATAAGTTGCACTAGTAAATACATACATATATATATATATATATATATATATATATATATATATATATATATATATATATATATATATATATATGAGGTTCTCATAGCCTTTTAAGAAATCTTCCTGTAACAGTGTTGATTGACTGTTGTACCATGTTCTATGAACTTGTGGTGAACTATACCCTTGTGATAAAAAAAATACACCAGCATGAACATATGAGGAATCGCACTCTGTCCACATTTGCATCTGTCCTCTGTGTTTTTGGCTGCCCACTACTTGCGTCATTGTGTACATTTTCCCATCCCTCCTTAAACTGCCTATGACATTCAAAAACACTTTATTTCTTCATGTAATATTCACCATAAGCCTATTGCAAGAATACTAAATCATCAGGTAAAATCAATCATGTAAAATTTGAGGTTAATCCACTGCTCCAGACTCCTGTCACTCAACTTCCACCAAAAGCACAACGCACACACATGTTATTTCTTCTATTACTTGGTAAAGTTTTATGCCGTGTACACACGAGCGACTGTCCGACAGAAAAAGTCCGATATAAGCTTTTCATCGTATATACCGATCGTGTGTAGGCCTCATCTGACTTTTTTTTTTTTTTTAAATCTGACGGACCTAGAAATAGAACATGTTCTAAATCTTTCCAACAGACCGAATTCCTATCAGGAAAACCAATCGCCTGTATGCTGGTCCGATGGACCAAAAAAGACGCATGCTCTGAAGCAAGTACGAGACAGAAGCTATTGGCGACTGGCTATTGAACTTCCTTTTTCTAGTCCCGTCTTAAGTGTTGTACGTCACCGCATTCCGGACGGTCGGACTTTGGTCGGACTTTGGGTTGACCGTGTGTAGGCAAGACCGCTTGAATGGAATTCCGTTGGAGTTTATTACAACGGCTAAACCGGTCGTGTGTAGGTGGCATTAGTCAACTGGTCTGTGATCCAGACAAGTACAAGTTGGAACATGTCAGAAAACGCTTGAGTGCGAATGGTTGTGTGACTCCCCACTTAAGTTATGCCGCGTACACACGGTCGGACTTTTCGTCTACAAAAGTCCAACGGACGCTGACGGACTAAAGCTGGCTGGTAATCCGATCGTGTGTGGGCTTCTCCGGACTTTCAACGTACTTTTTTAGCCTCAAATCCGACGGACTTTAGATTTGAAACATGCTTCAAATCTTTACGTCGTAACTACGACGGACCCCGAAGTCCGCTCGTCTGTATGCTAGTCCGACGGACAAAAAAACGACGCATGCTCATAAGCAAAAACTAAACGGAAGCACTCGGTCTAGTAAAACTAGTGTTCGTATTGTAGGTAGCACATTCATCACGCTGCAAAATCTGTGATCGTTGATTGCAGCGCATTTTATTTCTTCTTTACGAATGCTCTAAAGAACGAAGGTGTTTTGCTGTTCATAATCAGAGTTCTCCCAAACTGATTTCTGGATTCCTTTACTCTTTGATCTCATGAATGATATAGTATGCATTTTAAAAACAATGTTTCCATACTAATAATACTTTTTCCCCTTTTTTTTTTTTTTTTAGGTTTGTAAAGTTACCACAAAGAACCCATTATTCTATTTTTTTTTTATAGTGATTATTTTTTAGTTTTTAGATAAAGTTAACTCAAAGCACCGTTTTTGGTTATGTAAATTTTTTTATTTTCAAGACTTACCACTTGAACATTATTAACATTAGTAATGTATTTTTGGTGTGTTTTTTCCAAACTCAATGAGATTGTTGTCCCTTGTTAATTTAACATTGTGTGTAAAATCAATGATTTAAAAGAAAACACATAAAGTCTTTTGCTAA